>NC_057811.1:484506204-484788186 GCF_018294505.1 Triticum aestivum
GTTCAAATAAGTTTAAAAAAATGAAATCCCTTTGTAACAGACGAGTTTCCGTATGAAATCCTGATACTTCGAAACAGATTGTCCGTTTTGTACACGTAGTGCATCCAGTTTTTGCCGTAACCCTCTCTACTTTCTTGCACATGCTATGTGTATGAAATGATGATACCATGCCAACTTTCAACCATTTGAGAGTTCATTTTGAAATGCTTTTCAATTTTAGGGTCTTATAGCTTAAAATAATTAGTAAATATATGAAAAATAACAAACGAAGTCAGAAAGGATTGAAAATTGATGATGTGGCTTTGAATGGTGCATTTTGAACACACAAAAAGTCAGGAGTTCAAATAAGTTAAAAAAAATGAAATCCCTTTGTAACAGATGAGTTTCCGTATGAAATCCTGATACATCGAAACAGATTGTCCGTTTTGTACGCGAAGTGCAACCAGTTTTTGCCGTAACCCACTCTACTATCTTTCACATGCTATGTGGATGAAATGATGATACCATGCCAACTTTCAACCTTTTCAGAGTTCATTTTGAAATGCTTTTCAATTTTAGGGTCTTATAGCTCAAAATAATTAGTAAATGCAGGAACAAATGAAGTCAGAAAGGATTGAAAAATGATGATGTCGCTTTGAATGGTGCATTTTGAACACACAAAAAGTCAGGAGTTCAAATAAGTTTTAAAAAATGAGATCCCTTTGTAACAGACGAGTTTCCGTATGGAATTCTGATACTTTGAAAGAGATTGTCCGTTTTGCACACGAAGTGCATCCACCTTTTGCCGGGACCCTCTCAACTTTCTTGCACATGCTATGTGGATGAAATGATGATACCATGCCAACTTTCAAACTTTTGAGAGTTCATTTTGAAATGCTTTTCAATTTTAGGGTCTTATAGCTCAAAATAATTAGTAAATGCATGAAAAATAACAAATGAAGTCAGAAAGGGTTGAAAATAGATGATGTGGCTTTGAATGGTGCATTTTGAACACACAAAAAGTCAGGAGTTCAAATAAGTTTAAAAAAATGAAATCCCTTTGTAACAGACGTGTTTCCGTATGAAATCCTGATACTTTGAAAGAGATTTTCCGTTTTGTACACGAAGTGCATCCACCTTTTGCCGGGACCCTCTCAACTTTCTTGCATATCCTATGTGGGTGAAATGATGATACCATGCCAATTTCAACCTTTTTGGAGTTCATTTGAAATGCTTTTCAATTTCCGGGTCTTATAGCTCAAAAAAGCAGTAAGTGCATGAAAAATTATAAAATGCATAAAACTATAATATTTGATATGATCAACTAAAAAACTAAAATCAATTAAAATATTCTGTTATGATGAACTAAAATAAAACTATAATATTCTTCAAGCAAAAAGAATCAACTAAAAAGCTTTTATAAAACTATAATAGCAAAAGGAATCAACTAAAAAGCTTATATAAACCTCTAGTATTTTTGAAACTAAAATCATATAAAATTTATGCAACTTATATTAACAAAGTATTTTTTGTTCAAAACATTAATAGCAAAAAGAATTTAATAGCAAAAAAATTAACAAAATCTGGTTTTGATTAAAATAGATATTTAAAATAACCTAAAATTACCAAATTGAGTATAATGATAAAACATATTAATATTAAATAGCAGGAAATGAAATCACTCAAAAATCTATTTTTATAGTAAATTTATTCATAAAACTAGTGATTCACATACATTTAAAAAAATAAATTTTAAAACTAATGGCACTAACAGAAAGTTTATTATTTTTGTGACCTAAAAGCAAAAAAGAAATCACTAAAAACTATAAGTATTCAGTTTTAAGTAGAAATAAAAAAAGAAAAAGAAAAAAAGGAAAAAATGCCACCTATTGGACCTCCATGGCCTAAATACGACTAGAAACCCTACAATGGGCCAGGATTCAGGCCCGCAGAAGGCCCAATAGGCCCAACAGGCATGGCAAAGGGCAAAGTAGAGATTAGGCCCGTAAGTCTGCAATAGAGAGGAGCTCGAGAGGGTGGCGGCAGCAAAGCTTATAAACCACTCCGAGCCCCTCTCAAGTAGCGAGGTGGGACTAAACTTCCCACCGCACCGTGCCAGCACAAGGCCTATGGTCCCAGTTCATGCCACCAACCGGGACCATAGGTGGGCATTCATACCGGTTCGTGGCACCAACCGGCGAGAGGAAAAAATTGTGTTGCAAAAGTTACATTTAAGGTTAGTTGATTTAGTGCATTTTAGGTTATTAGTTCTACTGTTAGTGCATTTAAAGTTAGTTTATTTTTAGTTGAACTAGTTGATTAATTAATAAAACTACTTTATTTTACTATATATAGAAGTAGTTTATTTTTAGTAAGTACTACTTTATTTTATTTATAGTAAGGTGCTTAATTAGTAGTTGAACTAGTTGATTTAACAAAACTAGTTTAATTTACTATAGAAGTAGTTTATTTTTAGCAAGGAAATTAATAGAACTAGTTTGCTTTTTTTAGTTAAAGCAATTATTCCCGCATCGACGTCGACGATGCCTATCCCGCATCCTCGTCGTCGACTCGGCGGAGGAGACCGACTTGATCAGAGGGGCCATGTCCGGGACTGGGCTCCGCCGGGCTGGTTTTGGGAGGTGCTACCTTCCGGTGGGCGTAGGTTGGTGAGGAGCCAGCCTGTCATTGACTCGATCCTTGTTTGGTGGCGGTCGCGTGGGCCAGTGATGGTGCCGAGGCTTACGGACACCATGGAGGTGGTACGTCAACGTGTAGCGAGGAGGACCAGCACGTCCGTCGCTACATGGTTGCGTTGGAGGGCAGGTTCGACAATACCTGGCAGGTTCTTCAGGGATCTCACTGGAGCTATGATCCTGTGATGGTTCCGTCCCTTTGGGTGTCCACCGCCCGCGCCGATACCCGTCGGGCGCTACGGTTCTAGCTGTACTAGCGATGCTATATGTATGATAGTATTCGAGGTGTATTAGTGATAATATTCGATGATGTACGGACGCATGGAGATGATGTAGTTTTTCTTATAATTGAATGCATCCTAATTTGAATACTATATTTTGTGATTTGATTTTGCTTATTGAATGCTCAAAGTGGAAAACTACTCCTACTTTGAATGCTAAAATTGGAGAGCACTATGCAAGGCGTATGCATATGATTAGTTGATAGCTTATAGGGTTTTTGTTTTCGCAGAAATCTAGGAGCCCCCGGCCCCTCCATCATCCCCGCCGTCGTCCCCGTCACCGCCCCCTCCGACATCGAGGTGAGACCAGCCAAATCCTCTTTCAGAAAGATAATTAAACGATATTTCGGGTTGACTTTAAGTCTGTCGAGTCTCCACCATATATGAGAGGACGAAGAATCCCGACTGTTGTCGTGGGGGTAGCTTCTCCTTCGTTCCCGTGTGCTAGACAATTTGGTGTAATGCACTCGAGAACGAAAGGAGGAGCTACCATCACCAACGGTCGCAAATGTCAGAGAGGAATCAGTGAGGGAGAGTTCCACCATATATATATGAGAGGACGAAGAATCCCGACTGTTGTCGTGGGGGTCGCTTCTCCTTTGTTCCCGTGTGCTAGACATTTTGGTGTAATGCACTCGGGGACAAATGGAGGAGCGACCATCACCAACGGTCGAATGTATACACCACGTGAGCTGAGAGTTTTCAAGAAAAGACTCGACAAACCGATAGTCAACCCGTGATGAATAATAATGATCTAACTTAGGTGTTTTAGTACATATATTTAATTGTAGACGTTTAATATTTGAATTATGAACATAGAAAATGTCGTACTCGGACGACGAAAGTCTCCCGGGGGAGTGCGACTGGTGCCACGACGACCGAGGTCAGTGCAACAGGCCTCACCTGGACGAAGATCGGCGCTTCAGTATTAAGCTGGAGGAGACCTTCGATGTTGAAACGGTACGCAACGATGACAAGTGTTATTTTTCGTAATTAAGCATGACTTCAACTATTTCAATGTGTACTTTTCATCTTTTACAATTCGACTAGCTTATGCCATGCCATGCAAGACGCTACGTCTTGGAGAGGATGGGTATTGAAGACCATGAAAGTATGGAAACAAAGAAAATTCACCTAAGGACCCATCATGATATAGATTTTGAAGTAAATCTATATAATTCTGAGAGCGTAACCCATTTTGGTTGCAAAAATTGGGAAGCATTTTGCAAGATGTATGGTTTTGATGAGGGTATGCTTGTCACCATGGATCTTGGTGATCCTGACATCGAGCAAGACAATATGGACATTTGGGTCCTTGTTGATACGCCTCCAATTCTACCGCTATGTGAGTTTCTCAAACATAGTTATTAGCTAATCCATATTGTTCATTTCAAAATAGTTGACAGCTTATTTTCATTGACAGCTTATTTTGATTGTTCAAACAATGTGCGGAACATGGTAGACAGAACCTACTACACCGATGGCTCTGAGTTAACTTATAAGGAGAAAACTCATCTCGTCGGATTTTGTACTGATCTTGAGAATTACAATATCTATTGTAAAACTCCTCCACATTATGGTCAATACGTGCCACTAGTGCACGTGTTGAACTACGGTAACTACTATGGAGATACCCTGGTAAGATTTCTTACTATTACGACATCCGTGCATCTTTTGCATACTTCTAAAACTAGTACATCATTGCTAACTATGAAGGTATTACTATGTTTTTCAACAGATAATCCCAGAGGATTGTGTGCCTCATTTGATGTATCAGAATGGTAGGCTTGATGTTTTGAACATACAACCAGGTCATCCTAGGAATCTCAACTGTCCATACCGGATTTCTAAAAGAAGTGGATACATGAAAATCAAAGAATGGAAAAATGTATGGACAGTCGCAAGGAGGTTCTTGGAAGCAAAAGAAAGCGAAGCGCAAAAATTGGAGACATGATGATCTCCATTCTCCATAATGGAGAGTCGGGGTCTATATTGTTTTATGCTATTTTACCTTAAAGAGGGTATTTAGGTCCTACCTAATACTGATGATCATGTGCTATGAACAATTAAGTAGGGTTGGTTCGTGTAACATCCCAAAATTCTAATTTTTGGAATGTTATAATAAACAGATAGATTGGATTGATTGTTTGATTGATTGACTGAAAGTGAGTGAATTCGAAATCTTTTCAAAGTTAAATGAGAGGGAATAAAAGGACTTTCCCAAACTTTCATTTTGCTTTTATGATCTCCATGAATTCAAATTCTTTTCATCACAAAACCCTGGAGAGAAGATGACATGACTTCTTCCATTTATTTAAATGAAAAGGGGTGTTAAAAATATTTGAATATCATTTGAAAATATTTCCAATTCAGAAACTTCAAGCAACTCAATGATTTGCATGAGAGAAGATAAAATGACTTCTTCAAAACATATGAAATATGAGTTGGAAGTTTAAAAGGATCTAATTTAAAGTCCTTTTGGAAATTATTTTCAATTTGGAGTATTTGGGTTTTATTCAAATTATTTTTCTCCAAAATAAAAATATATGGAAAATAGGGTAACATGATTCCCTACATCAGAAAATTGGAGAGAAATAAATTTCAAATCATTTTGGTAATTTTAAAATGAATTTTACTGGATTTTACTAGAGCAGTAGCACTCTTTGCTTTATTTGAATTTACGTGGATTTATTTGACTCTATAAAAATGTTCACGTTGTAGAAAATCTTTTTCTGAAAATTTTGATATAAAATATGCCTAGGGTATTTTATTTTATTTCGCCTTTATTTTATTTTTCATTGTGTGTTTTTTTTAAAAAAAAATTCCCTCCGCCGAACTGGGCCAGCCCAGCCCAGCAGCGGCCTGCGCCCGCGCCCGAATCGCCTCCGCCTCGCTCGCCCGCTCGCAGCGCCGATCGGCCGCCTTCTCTCTTTGCCACCGACAGGTGGGTCCCACCTGTCGGGTTCGTCACCGACCTCCCGCCGGAGTCCCTCACGCGCACGCTTCGCCGGCCAATGTCGTGCTCAACCCGGACGCCTTCCCCGTCTTGTCCCCTCGCCCAAGGCGACCTCCTTTATAAGCCGAGGCCCCGACCTCGTTTTGCCTCAAACCGCAGCGCCCGAGCCCCTCTCCACGCCACGCGCGAGCTCACCGGAGTTCGCGAGATCCGCCAAGCTCCGCCGCCAAGCCCGCGTCGTTCCGACTCCGCAGCCGAGCACCGACACCGCCACCACCTTCCCCTCGTCAAGTCGCGCCTCTCCATCTACTCCGCCGAGCTGCCGAGCCCCGGAGCCGCCGTCCCGTTCGAGCCGCCGCCGCCGCGTTCTTCTCCGACGCCGACGACTTGACCGCCGCGGTAACCCCCCCCTGTCACCTCGTTCGATCGATCTAGGATAGACGACTAGGATTAGATCTAGTCGTTTTTTCATTTCCGAACCGGTATGCATTAGTTAGCGAACGTTCACTAGATTAGTTCTGTAGTGGACGCTTTCAGCCAGTAGTATTCTGCCACGTGTCCAGGGACCTGTTTGTGAAAACATTATTCACAGATTAGTCCCTGATCTTCAGTCGGTCACTACTTTTTACCCGTTGGTCCAAATCCAACGAAACCAACGCCTACTTCTTTGTTATGATCTCCTCTTTCCAGAAAAACTACTTAAACATGTTTTTGAAAGATTTAAAATTTGAATTGAAACAGATTTGTATTTGAACTTCATTTGATCATAACTTGAGTTTTATAACTCCGTTTGAGTTGATTCTTTTTGCAAATAAAAGCTCTTGACCTAAACATTCTGATAATGCCAAATTCACATAATATTGGTACTGTTAGGAATTGTTTTATGTCGCAAGAGTGATTTGCTTGGTTTTGATGTTTTCCGAATTATCTTCTTCGTTCTATCCGATCTTTTGAGTGATTGCTCATGTGTGATTACCATTGCATGCTTACGATAGATTGAAACGGAGTGTGACGAGTAGAACTATCAAGAGTTATGAGTGCGAATCATCTTCATCAACAGTACAGGCAAGTTCACACTTTGATCATACTTTTCATTACCCAGTTTTTATGCATTAGTTTCAACCCTCAAACATTGCATGGTTAGGATCTGAATAACATGTGGGTTTTGGGAAGTAGATGAGGTAGTACCTATTGCCCTGTTTATTATCAAACCTTTGGGAGTTACTTCTACGTTGCTTATATTGTTATGCTATTCTCGTAGATGTGGATTGGGTTTGAGTGAATTTTCCATGACAAATGTGAGATTGTTAATTAATGGATCAACTTAAGGTGGCAACTTAAATACACATCTGGGTGGATTGAGGCACCTGGGGATTCCAGTGATTGCGTGTATTTTTGGAAATCCCGGGGTACCGTGTGATTCTCCTATGGACTGCCACCCAGGCTTAAAGGGATCATGAGATTATTCGTCCCAGAAACTTCCGTGTGCAGCCACAAGATATTATGGGCTCTAGCATAGTTGATTAAGTCGTGTGAACTCTTACAGTGGTAGACTAGCAGATGTAGGGGAAAGTAGGTGTAACTGTCTACCCATCGTAAGGTGCTAACGCTTCTGAAAGACTGTGTCTCGGTCATCCATTTATCAAACATCATGAAGTGCGAGAAATCCAACGGAGGAGATCGAGTCTTGTGGGGAAAAGTGCGCAAACCTCTGCAGAGTGTACAAATTAATCATGGTTAGCCGTGACCCCGGTTATGGACATCCTGAGTATCTGGTTCTTGGATTATCATGTTGATCTCATCACGTTACTTAAATAATTTGTTGGGTTGTTAATGATTACTTTTAATTGGGATTGAGAGGGGGTTTGCCTTCTCAATATTTTTCAACCAACTTTGTAGTTAAATTAAATATATTCCTTTCTAGTAGGGAAAATTTGGCTTTTCGCAAAAACATTATAACCATAGAGCTTTTCCACCAGCCATATATGCATGTAGTGATAGTTATTATTCATCATTATCCTATGGTGTGAATTTGCCAGTACATTCAATGTACTGACCCTTTGTGGCTGCAACGTCTCATGTTGCAGGACTTCTTTCGACGAGTAAGTGATACGTTAGGGTTACGATTTTCTACACTCAACTTTGCCGTTGGTGTTGATGGGAGTCCACAACCTTGTTACTTCCACTATTTGGATTGAGGTAATAGTATTTACGTTACTTTATACATGTGATTTACCTCTGTTATAAATCCTCGAGTATTGTGTGTGTCAGCATACCGATCCAGGGATGACACTTAAGCACAGAGACTTGGCCGTCTGAGGTCGGGTCGCTACAAGATGGTATCAGAGCACATGTTGACTGTAGGACGTGACCCCTAAAAACTAGCAAGCCCATAGGAAAGATTTTCTCCACAACTTTCTTTTCAAAAAGATCTTTTACCTCTCTTCTCTTCTGAGCTTATTCAAAAATTCCCTTTTAGTGAGACAATACCCCTTTCCCCTTTTGACCACACGAAGATTCGATTGATGAGACCACTTCAAGAAGTACAAGATATCGGACAACAAAGACCACTTTGCAATGAAGAGGAATTTTACGGAGCATTATAATAATGGAAACAACAACGGTTGAAGACTCCGAAGACTAGGAAAATTTTAAGGCCTTGAAGAATTTCCAGATTTAGTATGACCTAGGAAGGCTACCCTTATGGAATTTGGCAGACTATTGAAGCTGCCAATATCGAGATCAAGGTGTATCGGAGAAAGACCGGAACATGGAGCACAAAACTCAAAGTTTTGTCAAGAAAACCCCAAGGCAGGAGATGTCAATTATGGAATGATAGCATGGTAATGACATGGGCATAAACACAGGATATCCAAGATGTTATCGCCCGCTTATGCTATTGTCACCGTGCTGATTTAAGCATGTATATGCATGGAAGGATTGGATGGTAGAAGGCTAATGGAGCATCTATCAGCAAAGGATGCAGTTTTAACCTTAGCTGGTGTATCACTAGGATCTGGAGAATTACATCAAGAAGTTTAAGATGGACCTGCAGGAAGCTATATTTTGACAAGGAAGCATTTCGTGAAGAACTTAGGACCCAAAAGTTGAAGTAGCCAAACTGGAGGAGCAGAACCTCGAGAAACAGGAGATTTGTTAGGAACTAAAGGACCGTAGGACCATGGCTCATGTCGAGGTTGATGAAACACAGAAGTTTGGAACGCAAATCCAGAAATATTAAAGGACGTCACGATAGACTTTGCGACAACAGAGATGATCTGGCAAAAGAACTTGAGAAGGTCAAGCACGATCAGAAGAAGCCATCGAAGGCATGAACAAGACTTGAAGAGTTTGTCGATTTTGAAGATTTATTGACCTTTAGAAGACCAAACCCCTGTTATACCTACGTTATATGCGATGTTTGTGAGCTGTCATTTGTTTGATGTTTTTCCCGACAGCCACAAATAAAATCTGCCTTTTCAAAACTTTTGTTTGTATTGTGTGCATCCTTCTCTATCTCTCTTACCCCACCCCAAACCCATGGACCCAATAGAGGATGAATGGAGATGAGCTTGTAATTTTCTGGACCGATGAGTCAATTGGATATGGACCAATGGATTCAGAACATGGAGGATCACATGGAGGATAACACTATAGCCAGAAAGGATATAACCCAGCATGCTCTTTGGTGTTTTGAAAGAGGTGCTGCTACTTGGTGGAGGATGTACCAAACCATCAAAGGATGGAAAGGAGTAACCACTTGGAAAGAATTTAAGTTGACTTTGCCAAAGTCTCGGTTGTGTCTCAGGAGTTGAAGCCTTATGGGAAGGATATGAAGAAAACGTGTGCATGCATGCTTTGTGGAGTAATTGGACACAACCATAAAGGAAACAAGGACGAATACCCTCATAAGCGGAGGATTACCAAAGGAGTTAGCCGAGGATTTCAGGGAACTTCGGTTGGAGATTGTTCCCAAAGGTTTTGTTGCAGCAATGGAAGTTCCGTCTACATTGTTGGGAAAGATCCGTGAAGCTCAGAAGGATGACAAAGAGATTGCTGAGTTAAAAGAGAGGATGAGCAAAGGAAAGGCCAATGGTTTTCGTAAGGATGAGAACGACACCTTATGGTTCGAGGACCGTGTATATATACCCAATAATGCAGAGATCAGGAAGTTAATACTTCAGGAGGCTCATGACTCACCATACTCGATTCGCCCTGGAAACACCAAGATGTATTTGGATTTGAAGGAGCGTTTCTGGTGGACTGGTATGAAGAAGGATAATGCAGAGTATGTAGTTGTAGGTGATGTATGCCAGAGAGTAAAGGCAGAACAACAGAAGCCAGCAGAATTACTGCAGCCTATGCCGATACCCGAATGGATGTGGGACAAGCTTTGCATGGATTCCATCACCGGATTACCCAGGACCCGGTCAGGGTATGATTCTATCTAGGTAGTAGTGGATCGTTTGACCAAAGTGGCTCACTTTATCCCAGTGAAAACCACCTATATAAGTGCAAAGTTGGCCAAGATATATACGACCAGGCATGTCTGCATGGAGTTCCGAGGACCATCGTATCAGATAGAGGAACACTGTTTACTTCAAAGTTTTGGCATCAGTTGCACCAGACTTTGGGTACTAGGCTAGGGTTCAGTACAGCCTTTCATCCGCAGGCAGATGGATAGACCGAGAGAGTCAATCAGATTCTGGAGGACAAGTTGAGAGCATGTGCGCTAGATTATGGATCTAGTAGGATGATAATCTACCTTCCGCGGAGTTCTCATACAACAACAGTTACCAAGCCAGTTTGAAGATGGCCCCTTTTGAAGCTTTGTATGGGAGAAGGAGCCAGACACCGTTGATGTGGGATGAAGTTGGAGACCGTCGGTTGTTTGGACCAAATGTGATCAAGGAGTCAGAAGAGAATGTTAAGTTGATTCGAGATAGACTGAAGGTAGCTCAGTCCAGGTAGAAGAGTTATGCAGACTCAAAACGCAAGGAGGTAGTCTATGAAATTGGAGACAGAGCATGTCTTCGTGTGTCCCCTCTGCGAGGAATTAAACGATTTGGAGTTAAGGGAAAGTTAGCCCCGAGATTTGTAGGACCATACCGAGTTTTGGAGCGTATGGGAGAAGTGGCCAAAAAGTTGGAGTCACCCGAAGGACTGTCAGGAGTTCATGATGTGTTTCACGTTTCCCAGTTGAAGAAGTGCCATGCAGGGATGGCCAATATTCCCCTGTAAGGATGCTTGACCCTGGAAAGGATAATGATGTTCCACGAAGTGGAGTATGGACTTCCTAAGTATAAGTTTTTATCTCGGTATGTGGGATATCCCACAAGGATGAAGAGATGAATTACTATTGGATATAAAGGAGGTATGATGTTGGAAATATGGATCAATGGAAATTCCATGATGAGTCTGAGTAATCATGTCCTAGTTTGGTGCCAATAGAAGGAAGGAAGACAGTACAATTGGATGGATTTAAGAATGCTAGGAAGCTGGATGTTGGAATAAGGATCAGTTAGCCTGATGATGAATTCAAGGTTTGCAAGTGATGAGGTGGGCCATAACCCACAGGCCCCAGGACCTGCCACGGAGCAAGCACACTCTTGCTGAAGGAAAAACCCTGGAAGAAGTTACGATTTTATCGACAGACGGTCTTATAGGAGTAACGCAAAACCTGAGAGTTGTGAGGAAACGATAGATTTTTGTTTGGCTTGCGGAATCAATGGATTTATCCGAACTTGGTTCGTCGACAAGAGAAATGCTGCAATGCTTGTGAGGATGACCGAGTGTTAGAATGCGAGATTCACTAAACCGTATACAAGGTAATGATTTGGGTGCGGGATGGATTGATCACCATACCGACTTACTCTTATTATTCGCCTCTGCTATATGGGATGGTAAATCGGAGTGAATTACCCATAGTAGAGAGACGACGATCAAACCTTGTTTAAACCTTAGAATGGTATAGGTATTTTCCCTTGTACAAGGCAGCTCTTGCCAATCGTAGGATATACTGTGAGGTTCAACCCAGACCCATTTCCTGCAGGAGAAACCATAAATTGATGACCCCCAAGAGATATCGATAGTTGTTTAGTATTGGCGCCAGACCCGTCAGCTAAGAAGACCCAGTCACAGAAGAACCGTACCAAGATGAAAGGACATAAGTATTGAGGAAAAGGTTATGCCACTACCGGAAGAGCCCAGAGAAGGAATTATCCTGAGGAGCTAAGAAGACCGACACTGTCAGCAATAAGGATGGAGTATATGAGTTTTGATGGAACCGTAACAATGCTTCTAAGGGTGGTAGCACCCCAGCCCCCCGGTGACGATCGATGGATTTTGAGAAGACCCCCAAGCCTAACCTATTTCTTTCTAGCCTCTCCGAATCTCGAGGACGAGATTCATTTTAAGGGTGGTAGGTTTGTAACATCCCAAAATTCTATATTTTGGAATTAATAAACAGATAGATTGGATTGATTGTTTGATTGATTGACTGAAAGTGAGTGAATTCGAAATCTTTTGAAAGTTAAATGAGAGGGAATAAAAGGACTTTCCCAAACTTTCATTTTTCTTTTATGATCGCCATGAATTCAAATTCTGTTCATCACAAAACCCTGGAGAGAAGAGGACATGACTTCTTCCATTTATTTAAATGAAAAGGGGTGTTGAAAATATTTGAATATCATTTGAAAATATTTCCAATTCAGAAACTTCAAGCAACTCAATGATTTTCATGAGAGAAGATAAAATGACTTCTTCAAAACATATGAAAGATGAGTTGGAGGTTTAAAAGGATCGAATTTAAAGTCCTTTTGGAAATTATTTTCAATTTGGAGTATTTGGGTTTTATTCAAATTATTTTTCCCCAAAATAAAAATATCTGGAAAATAGGGTAACATGATTCCCTACATCAGAAAATTGGAGAGAAATAAATTTCAAATCGTTTTGGTATTTTTAAAATGAATTTTACTGGATTTTACTAGAGCAGTAGCACTCTTTGCTTTATTTGAATTTGCGTGGATTTTATTTGACTCTATAAAAATGTTCACGTTGTAGAAAATCTTTTTCTGAAAATCTTGATATAAAATATGCCTATGGTATTTTATTTTATTTCGCCTTTATTTTATTTTTCGTTGTGTGTTTTTTTTTTTAAATCCCTCCGCCGAAATGGGCCAGCCCAGCCCAGCAGCGGCCTGCGCCCGCGCCCGAATCGCCTCCGCCTTGCTCGCCCGCTCGCAGCGCCGATCGGCCGCCTTCTCTCTCTGCCACCGACAGGTGGGTCCCACCTGTCGGGTTCGTCACGGACCTCCCGCCGGAGTCCCTCACGCGCACGATTCGCCGGCCAATGTCGTGCTCAACCCGGACGCCTTCCCCGTCTTGTCCCCTCGCCCAAGGCGACCCCCTTTATAAGCCGAGGCCCCGACCTCGTTTTGCCTCAAACCGCAGCGCCCGAGCCCCTCTCCACGCCATGCGCGAGCTCGCCGGAGTTCGCGAGATCCGCCGAGCTCCGCCGCCAAGCCCGCGTCGTTCCGACTCCGCAGCTGAGCGCCGACACCGCCACCGCCTTCCCCTCGTCAAGCCGTGCCCCTCCATCTACTCCGCCAGCGCCGCCGAGCCCCGGAGCCGCCGTTCCGTTCGAGCCGCCGCCGCCTTCTTCTCCGACGCCGCCGACGCGACCGCCGCGGTAACCCCCCCCCCCTGTCACCTCGTTCGTTCGATCTAGGATAGACGGCTAGGATTAGATCTAGTCATTTTTTTATTTATGAACCGGTATGCGTTAGTTAGCGAACGTTCACAAGATTAGTTCTGTAGTGGACGTTTTCAGCCAGTAGTATTCTGCCACGTGTCCAGGGACCCATTTGTGAAAAAATTATTCACACATTAGTCCCTGATCTTCAATCGGTCACTACTTTTTACCCGTTGGTCCAAATCCAACGAAACCAACGCCTACTTCTTCGTTATGATCTTCTATTTCCAGAAAAACTACTTAAACATGTTTTTGAAAGATTTAAAATTTGAATTCAAACAGATTTGTATTTGAACTTCATTTGATCATAACTTGAGTTTTATAGCCCCGTTTGAGTTGATTCTTTTTGCAAATAAAAGCTCTTGACCTAAACTTTCTGATAATGCCAAATTCACATAATGTTGGTACTGTTAGGAATTTTTTTATGTCGCAAGAGTGATTTGCTTGGTTTTGATGTTTTCTGAATTGTCTTCTTCATTCTATCCGATCTTTTGAGTGATTGCTCATGTGTGATTACCATTGCTTGCTTACGATAGATTGAAACGGAGTGTGATGAGTAGAACTATCAAGAGTTATGAGTGCGAATCATCTTCATCAACAGTACAAGCAAGTTCACACTTTGATCATACTTTTCATTACCTAGTTTTTATGCATTAGTTTCAACCCTCAAACATTGCATGGTTAGGATCTGAATAACATGTGGGTTTTGGGAAGTAGATGAGGTAGTACCTATTGCCCTGTTTATTATCAAACCTTTGGGAGTTACTTCTACGTTGCTTATATTGTTATGCTATGATCATAGACGTGGATTGGGTTTGAGTGAATTTTCCATGAAAGATGTGAGATTGTTAATTAATGGTTCAACTTAAGGTGGCAACTTTAATACACATCTGGGTGGATTGAGGCACCTGGGGATTCCAGTGATTGCCTGTATTTTTGGAAATATCGGGGTACCGTGTGATTCTCCTATGGACTGCCACCCAGGCTCAAAGGGATCATGAGATTATTCATGCTAGAAACTTCCGTGTGCAGCCACAAGCTATTATGGGCTCTAGCATAGTTGATTAAGTCGTGTGAACTCTTACAGTGGTAGACTAGCAGATGTAGGGGAAAGTAGGTGTAACTGTCTACCCATCGTAAGGTGCTAACGCTTCTGAAAGACTGTGTCTCGGTCATCCGTTTATCAAACATCATGAAGTGCGAGAAATCCAACGGAGGAGATCGAGTCTTGTGGGGAAAAGTGCGCAAACCTCTGCAGAGTGTACAAACTAATCATGGTTAGCTGTGTCCCCGGTTATGGACATCTTGAGTATCTGGTTCTTGGATTATCATGTTGATCTCATCACGTTACTTAAATAATTAGTTGGGTTGTTAATGATTACTTTTAATTGGGATTGAGAGGGGGTTTACCTTCTCAATATTTTTCAACTAACTTTGTAGTTAAATTAAATATATTCCTTTGTAGTAGGGAAAAATTGGCTTTTCGCAAAAACATTATAACCATAGAGCTTTTCCACCAGCCATATATGCATGTAGTGATAGTTATTATTCATCATTATCCTATGGTGTGAATTTGCCAGTACATTCAATCTACTGACCCTTTGTGGCTTCAATGTCTCATGTTGCAGGACTTCTTTCGACGAGTAAGTGATACGTTAGGGTTACAATTTTCTACACTCAACTTTGCCGTTGGTGTTGATGGGAATCCACAACCTTGTTACTTCCGCTATTTGGATTGAGGTAATAGTATTTACGTTACTTTATACATGTGATTTACCTCTGTTATAAATCCTCGAGTACTGTGTGGGTCAGCATACCGATCCAGGGATGACACTTAAGCATAGAGACTTGACCGTCTTAGGTCGGGTCGCTACAGTTCGATGACTATGAGGATGATGATTGTATGACTTGTTATTAATAACGAGTAGAAGTTGTATGATGATGATTAGTAGGACTTGTTATTATGATGATGCATGATGTGAGCATGAAGAGTTATTATATATCAGTGGGTGAAATGAAAATGGATTGGAATGAAGTGAAGGGAACAAGCATGTGGTGCATGTCGAAAGTAGTACTAATCCAAACTTGATCAAGTTAGGATTAATATTACTTTCGACATGCACCACATGTTGCCTTCACTTTAATCTAAGCCATGTTTAGGCGTAGCAGTAGCGTTGGTAAATCAAGCACGGAAATAAGAGAGGACACCCTAAATTACCCCCTACCCTCCCCCTTTAAAAAAAACAAAACCCCCAGCCACTGAAATGCTGACGCGTGGATGCCTTTTGGTCCCGGTTGGTGTCACCAACCGGGACCAAAGGCCCTCCTGCCTGGGCTGGCCGCAGCGACCACGTGGAGGCCCATCTGTCCCGGTTTGTGTAAGAACCGGGACTAAAGGGCTAGGGCATTAGTAACGACCCTTTAGTCCCGGTTCAACAACCGGGACAAAAGGCCCTTATCAACCGGGACAGATGACCCTCTTTCTACTAGTGAACGTTGGTGTTAGCAGTAAAAAACACTTGCAAATGTATGTGTCTTGAATACATAAATTTGTGTTCTAGAAGATAAATGTAGAGAATGGTCACAATAATTTAATTCGATGTTTAGTACAACATCTGTATTCAGAATAAGAGTTTGATGCCTTGCTTTTTATAATTCAAATCATTTGTATTTGTTTTCTAATATTTAGACATAATGGTTTGCAGGGAACAGTGAGGTGACTTTAGATAACTGTAATGAGCTGATGGAGCCTTTGACCTGAAGTTATATTAGTATAGATTACAGGATTTGTTGATGAGGATAAGAAAGAGGAGCTGATGGCAAACCAACCGAGGAAGGTCATCGAAGATTGAGGTTGGGCGCGATGCCACATTAGAAGTTATTTAGGCTATGGGTGAGTTAGGGGCCATGGAGTGAGCCGATAAGAGGGTCGAGTATGGTGCATACATGTCAACGTTGGTAGTCAGAACTTGATGCTGAGTGCGGATGGGAATGATGGGGTGAGGATGGGCCTGCTTTAGTCCAGCAATTTGTCATTGCCAAATGATTGAATCCTGGTGATGTCATTGCTGGATATGCAAGGTCTCACTGGGCAAGGTATTCGAAGTTCTTAAGTGCTTAGGAACCTCGCTGTGTTTTCGTATTGACGTGATTAGCAAGTGTATTTACCGAAGCATAGATGTAATGCGGGTTATGTGTAGCATCAAATCTGAGGTGGCTGCGATCCAGTCGGTTCTGGCATTGGAGAGTTAAGAGTAAATCAGACTTAATCAGATGGCATCAACACCGTGTTAATCATTGGAAGGTCCGCCGAGCGTTTGGGAAGAGAAGCATGGTGCCAATACGTAATTTTGGTTCTTAACCCAGATGATCTCATTTAAAGTTCTTGGCGTTTGTTATAACCATTCTTGATGAGCTGCACAATGCTTCCTGTATTGCACTACTAATGCCGTTTATTTGGTGATCAAACTCATGTTCCACTCGTATATAGATGCTATGCAAATAATTTGTTTTGTTTACTAAAATCTGAATATAAGTGAATCTATCTTAAATTAGTACAATGATTATAATTTGCCTTATGTTAACACGATGATTATAATTTTGAAGTGTGGGTGTGACAGGGTTGAGGGATTGTGAGTCGGATGTGCCATTAATGGCAGCATGCTTGGATTGGGGAGTGGAGATAGTAAGGAAAAAGTAGTACTCATGATATATGTTTGACACGATTAGTGTATTATGCATCGTTGCAACACACGGACAAGGAGCACGTGAAAGTAGATGTTTTGCTAAAATGCATGGTTGGTGGAGAAACATATTTAGAGGAAAGCGAGAGATTGACAAGAACTATTTGTCACAACATAGTGCTAGGCATGTGATGTACACATTGCATATAATTATATTTTGATATATGTTCCCATAGATAAGTTTGTTGTTCCATAGCAATGGAAGGGCATTCAGCCAGATTTAGCTTTCTTGGATTAGGAATAGATCAAGAAGGTGACATGGTCGGGGTTTTTTGTACCGTTCTAGACAACAAAACAGTTGACAAGGTGATGGATTGAGAGGATGAATGATGTATAGACTGAGAAGGTGATGTATGATAATTTCAGAGGAAAAAAGCAGTTATAGGAGTGTGTGGTGTTTGTAAGAGAGAGAAGATGCCTGCATTTGTGTTGTGATTGAACATTGCGTCTAATGGGGGGAGGGGGGACATGAGCTTTGTTTACTAATATATTTGTTGGCCCGTGACAACGCACGGACAGTCTACTAGTACTCCAGTAAGATCGATCCAGCTCTTCTGTATATATACTTCTCAGCCAGAATCGGACAGAGATATATCCAGCATTCGTATGGTTTTTCTTTGTGACGGCCGTGCTTCCAGGATGTCGTGGGCGAGGTTCAGGGACGGTTTGAGGTTCTTCCAACAGTGCTTGACATACGGGTGCAATGCTGCAATTCAGGGACTGTCCAAATCGTTAGAAAAGTATGCATACAACTACAGCATGACAAGACCAAAACATGGACCGGCTTAATTAGCTTGTAGACCATACAATGGGAGTGATCAGTAACTGGCTAGTTGCCAGCATGACAAATCTTGATGATTTTTGTTGGAATTCCGCCCACGGGTCGATCACATTAAATCACACGGTGAACAAGCGCACGATTTTTTTGACCAAAGGCACGTGTCGTGCCTCTTCCTTCTCGTTTACTTTCTTTTTTCAACTTTTTTTCATGTTGTTACAATCTTTTCACAACCTCACGTGTATATAATGACTAAGCTTGCGCCTAGCACACCGACCTGAACACCAAGCCTAAACCTACGCGGACTCAAACTGGACCTATTGGTGTATGGCTCCTTATACTCCAATCAATCACACGTGAGCTAACTAGACTCCTACGACTTGGACTACTACTTCACGTGTACATAGCCAATAGCCAAGTACTAATCCTAGCCGGACCAGCTAACACCATGACGTGCAAAGACATGTAGTAGTACTTAACTATACCACTTTACAAACATAATAATCAAGATTATTTCTAACATTAGGTATCAGAGCGATGTGCACAGTGTTCAAGCCTTGATCTCCACGA
This sequence comes from Triticum aestivum, assembly GCF_018294505.1. Classification (NCBI taxonomy): domain Eukaryota; kingdom Viridiplantae; phylum Streptophyta; class Magnoliopsida; order Poales; family Poaceae; genus Triticum; species Triticum aestivum. The sequence continues at coordinate 484,524,961 of NC_057811.1, forward strand.
ATCATTTATTGCCAAAAAGAAGGTTGGGAAGGTCACAACCCCGAGAATAACACATGGCCAAAAAACAAAACACAACAAAATAGTAATGATAGGTTTGCTCTTGACATCTTCTTGGTGAGCATAAAATAGGCCAGGCAATTAAATATGAGTGCTCTAATCAAATAGTACGTATTTTGTTTCTTTTCTTCGAGAGATAGATAGTAGGACATGAGAGCAGCTGATCCTTGGTTCCTCCAAAGAAGTCCCCACCCCACCGGTTGCTTCCAAGTGAGGGGGGACACTTATTTCCAACAAATACTCCATTTCATGGCACTCCACCTTGCAGACTATTATCAGACAGATCCACACGGGTAAGATTTTTTAAGCCACCCAGCTCTTTTGGGATGAAGCCCGATAAATTGTTATGCTGAAGGTTTAGGTGTTGTAACAGTCCAAGATTACCAAAGGAACTTGGAACTTTACCAACGAAATTGTTGAATGACAAGTATAACCACTCTAGCCCTGAAATATTGCCTAGCGACGCTGGGAGATGACCTGCGAAACTGTTATCCTCCAATCCGAGGACTCCAAGATTCAGGAGGGTATCACCGAAGTTAGATGGCAGTGTTTTCCCAAGCATATTGGAACCTAAGGTTAAATATTGGAGAGAAGACTGATTGTATTTGTACAGGGTTTCTGGGATTCCACCTGATAGCCTATTTTCTTCAAGGAGTAAATCAGAAAGATTTGGGAGTTTTCCCAACTCATCAGGAATGGTTCCGGTGAGCTTATTATCACCAAGCGAGATCAGTTGAAGCTGACTGCTGTTTTTTAGGCTTGGTGGGATTGTTCCGGTGAGATTATTTGCATAAAAATCTAAATGCACTAGATTGGATAGGCGGCCGATATCACAGGGGATTTCTCCTATTAGTAAATTGCTATATAGATTGTAGCAGTTTGTAAGAGTATCCGGAATGATCCCTTGCAGTGAGTTGCCCGACAAGTCAAGGTACTCCAGTCTTTGGAGACGGTTGAGAGGAGGTATCTCGCCGGTGAAGCCATTACTGGACAGGTCCAGTCTCCTAACTCCTAAGGAACGTTAGATTCCCGAGGGACGGTGAAATCGTGCCTGACAGCGATAGGGAGTGAAGGTCCAGCTCCATGACTCGCCCTGGGTGCTTCGGGCTGCTGCAGACGACGCCCTTCCATGTGCAAAGGGGGACACCGGCGTGCCAAGATCTCAAGGCTTGCCTTGAGTCGTTGGTGATGGCCCGCTTGAAATCTAGCAGCGAGATCATGTCCGTGCTGTTGTCATGGACTGCCGTCGAGGAGCAGCGGATGCTGCCGACTCCACAACAAATGGGCAGCAGCGACAGTAACTTGAGGATGGTGGTGAGTCTGGCGGGTTGACTGGTACACGTAAGACCTCCCTTACCTGCAAGAGTGACGAATTCAGAAAACATTAGAACTCATGCATGTAAAGAAAGAGTTTGCTGGTAGCCGCTACGGCTATCATAGCACAGAGGTTTGATTTTGTGAAATGGTTGGTAGCAAGCAGAAAACCGACGGCAAGACGAAAGATGAATGTTTGGACACCTTTGCTTGGCCGGATCGGACGAAACGGCAGCCTTTCTTGCATGGCTTTGCTGCCGGGTGGTGAGGTCTGAGGGGTGTGTGTGCCACTGGCAGCTATGAGTTGGAACGTTGGACTGGATGCTCAGCTGGTTGAGGCCCCGGCCGGGGTTTAAAAAGACTCTTCTAACGTCACCGCGCGCGTTCCCACACTTATTAGCCTTGTGACCATGTCTGACCGGAAGGAAGACCTCAAGTCCGTCAACCTCAAGACCTCAAGTCCACCACCGGTCAAGTAAATACTACTCCCTCCGTATGTAGTCACTTGTTAAAATGCCTAAAAAGACAAGTATTTAGAAACGGAGGGAGTAGAAACTAGCAGCGCGCGACGCGACCCAGCCAGTCTCCGCGGAGCCCTCCAAGGCGGGGTACCAAGGAAGGAGGGGGCCCCATCACGTGGAGGAATTAAAATCAGCTGCATGCGCATCTTGTGGTTGCCCGGCAACACATCTGGTGATACGGCATCACAGGTGATACGATGCTCCAATTGACCCTGGACCGTTTGATCTTGTTGGAAGGGACACGATGAATGCACACGTGTCGGGCAGCTCCCCCACCGTGAAATATACAAAAACATCCTGATTCATGTCTTTAATTAAGCTTGAGGCCATCCGGTCCTTTTTAGTCCGCATATAAGTTTTGTCCAAAGTCAAAATATCTTTATTTTGATCAAACTTATTAGAAAAAGTATCAACATTCACAATGCCAAGCCAATGTTATTAGATTCATTTTGAAATGTTATTAGATTCCTTATGAAACCTTCAAACACTCAATCTCTCATGATGCCATGCACTCGAGTATCTTCCACAGAGCCTTGGAAACCTGAAAATCACTGGAAGACGTTTTTAAGGTTATGGATACAAGAGCATCAAGTCTTTGCCACGGCGTATAGAACAACTCACCAGTCCCCTGGTGTTGCAAAAATGCGGACATCAGTGAGCTGAGGCTGTTGTGTGAACCAGGCTATCCCGCGTCAAAAATATTGTAAGCGTTCTACCAAGCTTTATTATCTAAATGTACCACGGCTAGTGCACGCAGACGATGAGCTACGGCCGGGCGTCGTCTTCCGGTCGACGCGCCGCAGCTCGCCCTGCAGCCACATTCTACTTCGGCGTGTGCTTGACGCCATCTTCGGGCAACATTTCAACGCGCGACCCTAAATGGTCTGGCCGTATCCGTTTGGGGGTAAACGAACATAACAGACTGCCCAACGCATGAAAGCAAATAGACCAATGTCCGCTTTGAGTCCGCTTTCGACCCATTCTAGGCCCAAATTTCGGCCGCGCTTGTGTCAAAACGGACAGCGCGCGGACGGGCGGGACGCGCACCCTTCTCCTCCCCTGGACAGCCCGTCAGGGACATGCCCGCCCACTTTCCCTCCATTTCGCCCAAAACCCAACCGCGCCCTTTCCCTCTCCCTCCACCATTGCTGGTGGCCCGACGAATCCCGGCGACCCGGCCGCGGTCGCGCTCCCCATGATGAAGAAGAAGCCTGCCAAGAAGCCGCGGTCGGAGCTCACATCGGCAGAGGTCGCCAAGCTCGACGCCGAATCAGCCAAGAGGAGGAACCGGCAGATGAAGGTGGCGGAGAAGAAGGTCGCTACCGACTACGTCGCGGAGGCGGCCGTGCTTCTTGCCACACATCACCAGGGCTACATCGAGGACAAGGAGTCTATAGTCGCCAAGGCACACGCCCTCCTCATGCTAGGGTTGTGCCGACTCCCGCCGGTCATTATCTCAGTCACTGCCATGGCTGCGGCCAGCACAGGCTCGTCGACCGTTCGTCCTCCACAGCACCAGTCCCCGAGCTCGCCCGTCGCACCTGAGACACCAGGGTATCGTGCGGTGCCGCTGCTTAGCCATGGGCACACACGGTTCTCTACGTCGCCGAACTGTAGGATGTTCACTCTGGCCACGCCCTCGGGCATTATCGATCAACGTCATGCCGGGGTACAGTGGCGATGGCCAGCCGTCCGACGGGACGCAAATGAAGCAGCTCCGGTCGATCCCTTCGGCCAACATGGCCGTCGCTCGCAGGCTGTTCGACGAAATGCCACTGACGACGCCGACGATCGACGACCCTGACTACGCGACGCTCACGTAGAACGTCATCTTGGAGGGCCATGGTGAGGCTTTCCACGTCGACGGCCAAGGCCAGGCTTTTGATCCCGATGCGACCCAAAGCCAGGACGACCGTGACCACTATGATGACACTCAATTCGCGGGGCATGATGAAGATGAGGACGACCATGGCAACTCATGGCATGAAGGTGATTACCTGTATTGTGAGGATGAGGAAGAGGAGGTCGACATTTCGGTGGAGCCATTGGTGTTTATCGATGAGCTCACCCAGAGGGCCGAAGCACAAAAGAAGAGGCAAAGCATTCACACGGGATCATACACTCAAGAAGAGGACACTTTGATTTGCGAGAATTGGATGGAGATGGGCTAAGATCCCATGAAAGGTGCCGAGCAAAAATGATCCATCTTTTGGACTAGAGTTCATAAGAACTTTCACCAGCAAAGGAAGTTTCCCCCCTACCAATTTGCAAGCACCCGCGGCATCAATTCAATCCAAAAGAGATGGGGGTTCATTCAACAACAGTGGAACAAGTATTGTGTTGCTCTTGAGAGCGTTGAAGCCCATCCGTGAGTGGCCTAGGCATTGGTGACTTGGTATGGACCTCTTGTTTTTTCATCTTTGTGTCATTTCATGTTGGCATGCCATTTATGTTTGATGCATCTTGTGTCCTTCCATGTTACAATTGCGGCCACATCTTTAATTGTGTAGGCAATCCAATCTTTGGAAGTCTTCAAGGCCCGACACAAGTACAAGCCATTTACTCTCACGGATTGTTGGTCGCGTACCAAAGATTACCTCAAGTTCAAAGACGAGGGAGACTTGCTCAAGAGGCCGAGGGGCAAGACAAGCTCGAAGGCCGACGAGAAGCGTGATGCGTCTTACATAGTCTTGCAAGGAACTTTGGAAAACATGATGAGTCGAAAAGAAGTGAGGGAGCAGAGGAGGAGCAAATGAAAATATACCTATATCTTCAAACGAAGAAGCTTGACATGGAGGAGGCTGCGAAGAGGAGGAAGCTTGACATCGAGGAGGCCGCTCGACTCAAGAAGCTCAAGATCGGGGCCACCAATGCCGAGACCAAAGCAAAAAAGGTGGCACTCGTGATCATGAGCGTCAACAAAAACAACATGTCACCAAAGAGGAAGGCTTGGTTCGCGAACCGGCAGAAGGAGATGTTTCCTCGTGATGGCCTGAAGTAGGTGAGACCTCGGCCATGGACTGTGACCATTCATTTTGAAGGCTGGATGGTGTGTCGGCCACTGGCTTTGCCGCCGGCACTAAAAACTTGTCCATTTTGAAGACTAACTCATGTGCCGGCCGCTGGCTTTTGTTGGGGATCGTAGCAGAAATTTAAAATTTTCTACGCATCACCAAGATCCATCTATGGAGTTTACTAGCAACAAGAAGGAAGGAGTGCATCTACATACCCTTGTAGATCGCGAGCGGAAGCGTTCAAGTGAACGGGGTTGATGGAGTCGTACTCGTCGTGATACAAATCACCGATGACCGAGCGCCGAACGGACGGCACCTCCGCGTTCAACACACGTACGGAGCAACGACGTCTCCTCCTTCTTGATCCAGCAAGGGGGAAGGAGAGGTTGATGGAGATCCAGCAGCACGACGGCGTGGTGGTGGAAGTAGCGGCGATCCCGGCAGGGCTTCGCCAAGCGCAAGCGGGAGGGAGAGGTGTCACGGGAGGGAGAGGGAGGCGCCAGGGGCTGTGGTGCGGCTGCCCTCCCTCCCCCCCACTATTTATAGGGGTCCTGGGGGGCGCCGGCCCCCTGGAGATCCCATCTGAGGGGGGGGGGGCGGCGGCCAAGGGGGTGGCTTGCCCCCCAAGCCAAGTGGGGCGCCCCCCACCCCCAGGGTCTCCAACCCTAGGCGCAGGGGAGGCCCAAGGGGGGCCCACCAGCCCACCAGTGGCTGGTTCCCCTCCCCACTTCAGCCCATGGGGCCCTTCGGGACAGGTGGCCTCAGCCGGTGGACCCCCGGGACCCTTCCGGTGGTCCCGGTACAATACCGGTAACCCCCGAAACTTTCCCGGTGGCCGAAACTGGACTTCCTATATATAATTCTTCACCTCCGGACCATTCCGGAACTCCTCGTGACGTCCGGGATCTCATCCGGGACTCCGAACAACTTTTGGGTTTCCGCATACTAATATCTCTACAACCCTAGCGTCACCGAACCTTAAGTGTGTAGACCCTACGGGTTCGGGAGACATGCAGACATGATCGAGACGACTCTCAGATCAATAACCAACAGCAGGATCTGGATACCCATGTTGGCTCCCACATGTTCCACGATGATCTCATCGGATGAACCACGATGTAGAGGATTCAATCAATCCCGTATACAATTCCCTTTGTCAATCGGTACGTTACTTGCCCGAGATTCGATCGTCGGTATCCCAATACCTCGTTCAATCTCGTTACCGGCAAGTTACTTTACTCGTACTATAATGCATGATCCCGTGACCAGACACTTGGTCACATTGAACTCATTATGATGATGCATTACCGAGTGGGCCCAGAGATACCTCTCCGTCATACGGAGTGACAAATCCCAGTCTCGATCCATGTCAACCCAACAGACACTTTCAGAGATACCTGTAGTGTACCTTTATAGTCACCCAGTTACGTTGTGACGTTTGGTACACCCAAAGCACTCTTACGGCATCCGGGAGTTACACGATCTCATGGTCTAAGGAAAAGATACTTGACATTGGAAAAGCTCTAGCAAACGAACTACACGATCTTTGCGCTATGCTTAGGATTGGGTCTTGTCCATCACATCATTCTCCTAATGATGTGATCCCGTTATCAATGACATCCAATGTCCATAGTCAGGAAACCATGACTATCTGTTGATCAACGAGCTAGTCAACTAGAGGCTCACTAGGGACATGTTGTGGTCTATGTATTCACACATGTATTACGATTTCCGGATAACACAATTATAGCATGAACAATAGACAATTATCATGAACAAAGAAATATAATAATAACCATTTTATTATTGCCTCTAGGGCATATTTCCAACAGTCTCCCACTTGCACTAGAGTCAATAATCTAGTTACATTGTGATGAATCGAACACCCATAGAGTTCTGGTGTTGATCATGTTTTGCTCTAGGGAGAGGTTTAGTCAACGGATCTGCTACATTCAGGTCCGTATGTACTTTACAAATATCTATGTCTCCATTTTGAACACTTTCACGAATGGAGTTGAAGCGACGCTTGATATGCCTGGTCTTCCTGTGAAACCTGGGCTCCTTGGCAAGGGCAATAGCTCCAGTGTTGTCACAGAAGAGAGTCATTGGGCCCGACGCATTGGGAATCACCCCTAGGTCGGTAATGAACTCCTTTATCCAGATTGCTTCCTGTGCTGCCTCTGAGGCCACCATGTACTCCGCTTCACATGTAGATCCCGCCACGACGCTTTGCTTGCAACTGCACCAGCGTACTGCCCCTCCATTCAAAATATACACGTATCCGGTCTGTGACTTAGAGTCATCCAGATCTGTGTCGAAGCTAGCGTCGACGTAACCCTTTACGACGAGCTCTTCGTCACCTCCATATACGAGAAACATATCCTTAGTCCTCTTTAGGTACTTCAGGATATTCTTGACCGCTGTCCAGTGTTCCATGCCGGGATTACTTTGGTACCTTCCTACCAAACTTACGGCAAGGTTTACATCAGGTTTGGTACACAGCATGGCATACATAATAGACCCTATGGCCGAGGCATAGGGGATGACACTCATCTTTTCTCTATCTTCTGCCGTGGTCGGGCATTGAGCCGTGCTCAATTGCACACCTTGCAATACAGGCAAGAACCCCTTCTTGGACTGATCCATATTGAACTTCTTCAATATCTTGTCAAGGTATGTACTCTGTGAAAGACCAATGAGGCGTCTTGATCTATCTCTATAGATCTTGATGCCTAATATATAAGCAGCTTCTCCAAGGTCCTTCATTGAAAAACATTCATTCAAGTAGGCCTTTATACTTTCCAAGAATTCTATATCATTTCCCATCAATAGTATGTCATCCACATATAATATGAGAAATGCTACAGAGCTCCCACTCACTTTCTTGTAAACACAGGCTTCTCCATAAGTCTGTGTAAACCCAAACGCTTTGATCATCTCATCAAATCGAATGTTCCAACTCCGAGATGCTTGCACCAGCCCATAGATGGAGCGCTGGAGCTTGCATACCTTGTTAGCATTCTTAGGATCGACAAAACCTTCCGGATGCATCATATACAATTCTTCCTTAAGAAAGCCGTTAAGGAATGCCGTTTTGACGTCCATTTGCCATATCTCATAATCATAGAATGCGGCAATTGCTAACATGATTCGGACGGACTTCAGCTTCGCTACGGGTGAGAAAGTCTCATCGTAGTCAACCCCTTGAACTTGTCGATAACCCTTAGCGACAAGTCGAGCCTTATAGATGGTCACGTTACCATCCGCGTCTGTCTTCTTCTTAAAGATCCATTTATTTTCTATGGCTCGCCGATCATCGGGCAAGTCAGTTAAAGTCCATACTTCGTTTTCATACATGGATCCTACCTCGGATTGCATGGCTTCTAGCCATTTGTTGGAATCCGGGCCCGCCATCGCTTCTTCATAGTTCGAAGGTTCACCGTTGTCTAACAACAAGATTTCCAGGACAGGGTTGCCGTACCACTCTGGTGCGGAACGTATCCTTGTGGACCTACGAAGTTCAGCAGTAACTTGATCCGAAGCTTCATGATCATCATCATTAACTTCCTCCCAAGTCGGTGTAGGCACCACAGGAACATCTTCCCGCGCTGCGCTACTTTCTGGTTCGGAAGGGGTGACTATCACCTCATCAAGTTCCACTTTCCTCCCACTCAATTCTTTCGAGAGAAACTCTTTCTCCAGAAAGGACCCGTTCTTGGCAACAAAGATTTTGCCTTTAGATCTGAGGTAGAAGGTATACCCAATGGTTTCCTTAGGGTATCCTATGAAGACGCATTTTTCCGGCTTGGGTTCGAGCTTTTCAGGTTGAAGTTTCTTGACATAAGCATCGCATCCCCAAACTTTTGGAAACGACGGCTTAGGTTTCTTCCCAAACCATAATTCATACGGTGTCGTCTCAACGGATTTCGACGGAGCCCTATTTAAAGTGAATGCGGCAGTCTCTAAAGCATAGCCCCAAAATGAGAGCGGTAGATCGGTAAGAGACATCATAGATCGCACCATATCCAATAGAGTGCGATTACGACGTTCGGACACACCATTTCGCTAAGGTGTTCCAGTCAGCGTGAGTTGTGAAACTATTCCACATTTCCTTAAGTTTGTGCCAAATTCGTGACTCAAATATTCCCCTCCATGATCTAATCGTAAGAACTTTATTTTCCTGTCACGTTGATTCTCAACCTCACTCTGAAATTCCTTGAACCTTTCAAAGGTCTCAGACTTGTGTTTCATTAGGTAGACATACCCATATCTACTTAAGTCATCAGTGAGAGTGAGAACATAACGATAGCCTCCGCGAGCCTCAACACTCATTGGACCGCACACATCGGTATGTATGATTTCCAATAAGTTGGTTGCTCGCTCCATTGTTCCGGAGAACGGAGTCTTGGTCATCTTACCCATGAGGCATGGTTCGCACGTGTCAAATGATTCATAATCAAGAGACTCCAAAAGTCCATCTGCATGGAGCTTCTTCATGCGTTTGACACCAATGTGACCAAGGCGGCAGTGCCACAAGTATGTGGGACTATCGTTATCAACTTTACATCTTTTGGTATTCACACTATGAATATGTGTAACATCACGTTCGAGATTCATTAAGAATAAACCATTGACCAGAGGGGCATGACCATAAAACATATCTCTCATATAAATAGAACAACCATTATTCTCAGATTTAAATGAGTAGCCATCTCGAATTAAACGAGATCCTGATACAATGTTCATGCTCAAAGCTGGCACTAAATAACAATTATTGAGGTTTAAAACTAATCCCGTAGGTAAATGTAGAGGTAGCGTGCCGACGGCGATCACATCGACCTTGGAACCATTCCCGACGCGCAACGTCACCTCGTCCTTCGCCAGTCTCCGCTTATTTCGCAGCTCCTGTTTTGAGTTACAAATATGAGCAACTGCACCGGTATCAAATACCCAGGAGCTACTACGAGTACTGGTAAGGTACACATCAATTACATGTATATCACATATACCTTTGGTGTTGCCGGCCTTCTTGTCCGCTAACTATTTGGGGCAGTTCCGCTTGCAGTGACCACTTTCCTTGCAATAAAAGCACTCAGTCTCAGGCTTGGGTCCATTCTTTGGCTTCTTCCCGGCAACTGCCTTACCGGGCGCGCAACTCCCTTGCCGTCCTTCTTGAAGTTCTTCTTACCCTTGCCTTTCTTGAACTTAGTGGTTTTATTCACCATCAACACTTGATGTTCCTTTCTGATCTCCACCTCCGCTGATTTCAGCATTGAATATACCTCAGGAATGGTCTTTTCCATCCCCTGCATATTGAAGTTCATCACAAAGCTCTTTTAGCTCGGTGGAAGCGACTGAAGGATTCTGTCAATGACCACGTCATCCGGGAGATTAACTCCCAGCTGAGTCAAACGGTTGTGCAACCCAGACATTTTGAGTATGTGCTCACTGACAGAACTGTTTTCCTCCATCTTACAACTGAAGAACTTGTCTGAGACTTCATATCTCTCGACCCGGGCATGAGCTTGGAAAACCATTTTCAGCTCTTCGAACATCTCATATGCTCCGTGTCGCTCAAAACGCTTTTGGAGCCCCGGTTCTAAGCTGTAAAGCATGCCGCACTGAACGAGGGAGTAATCATCAGCACGTGACTGCCAAGCGTTCATAACGTCTTGGTTCTCTGGGATTGGTGCTTCACCTAGCGGTGCTTCTAGGACATAATCTTTCTTGGCAGCTATGAGGATGATCCTCAGGTTCTGGACCGAGTCCGTATAGTTGCTGTCATCATCTTTCAGCTTGGTTTCTCTAGGAACGCGGTGAAGTTGAGGGCAACGTGGGCCATTTGATCTACAAGACATATTGTAAATATTTATAGACTAAGTTCATGATAATTAAGTTCATCTAATCAAAATATTCAATGAACTCCCACTCAGATAGACATCCCTCTAGTCATCTAAGTGAAACATGATCCGAGTCAACTAGGCCGTGTCCGATCATCACGTGAGACGGACTAGTCAATATCGGTGAACATCTTCATGTTGATCGTATCTTCTATACGACTCATGCTCGACCTTTCGGTCTTCCGTGTTCCGAGGCCATGTCTGTACATGCTAGGCTCGTTAAGTCAACCTAAGTGTATTGCGTGTGTTCCGAGGCCATGTCTGTACATGCTAGGCTCGTCAACACCCGTTGTATGCGAACGTTAGAATCTATCACACCCGATCATCACGTGGTGCTTCGAAACAACGAACCTTCACAACGGTGCACAGTTAGGGGAACACTTTCTTGAAATTATTATAAGGGATCATCTTACTTACTACCGTCGTTCTAAGCAAATAAGATGTAAAACATGATAAACATCACATGCAATCAAATAGTGACATGATATGGCCAATATCATTTTGCTCCTTTGATCTCCATCTTTGGGGCGCCATGATCATCTTCGTCACCGGCATGACACCATGATCTCCATCATCATGATCTCCATCATCGTGTCTTCATGAAGTTGTCACGCCAACGATTACTTCTACTTCTATGGCTAACGTGTTTAGCAATAAAGTAAAGTAATTTACATGGCGTTATTCAATGACACGCAGGTCATACAAAAAATAAAGACAACTCCTATGGCTCCTGCCGGTTGTCATACTCATCGACATGCAAGTCGTGATTCCTATTATAAGAACATGATCAATCTCATACATCACATATATCTCATTCATCACTTCCTTTTGGCCATATCACATCACAAGGCATATGCGGCAAAAACAAGTTAGACGTCCTCTAATTGTTGTTGCAAGTTTTTACGTGGCTTCTATAGGTTTCTAGCAAGAACGTTTCTTACCTACGTAAAACCACAACGTGATATGCCAATTTCTATTTACCCTTCATAAGGACCCTTTTCATCGAATCCGTTCCGACTAAAGTGGGAGAGACAGACACCCGCTAGCCACCTGATGCAACTAGTGCATGTCAGTCGGTGGAACCTGTCTCACGTAAGCGTATGTGTAAGGTCGGTCCGGGCCGCTTCATCCCACAATACCGCCGAAACAAGATAAGACTAGTATTGGCAAGAAAAATTGCCAACATCTACGCCCACAACTGCTTTGTGTTCTACTCATGCATAGAAACTACGCATAGGCCTGGCTCATGATGCCACTGTTGGGGATTGTAGCAGAAATTTAAAATTTTCTATGCATCACCAAGATCCATCTATGGAGTTTACTAGCAACGAGAAGGAAGGAGTGCATCTACATACCCTTGTAGATCGCGAGCGGAAGCGTTCAAGTGAACGGGGTTGATGGAGTCGTACTCGTCGTGATCCAAATCACCGATGACCGAGCGCCGAACGGACGGCACCTCCGCGTTCAACACACGTACGGAGCAGCGACGTCTCCTCCTTCTTGATCCAGCAAGGGGGAAGGAGAGGTTGATGGAGATCTAGCAGCACGACGGCGTGGTGGTGGAAGTAGCGGGGATCCCGGCAGGGCTTCGCCAAGCGCAAGCGGGAGGGAGAGGTGTCACGGGAGGGAGAGGGAGGCGCCAAGGGCTGTGGTGCGGCTGCCCTCCCTCCCCCCACTATTTATAGGGGTCCTGGGGGGGCGCCGGCCCCCTGGAGATCCCATATGAGGGGGGGCGGCGGCCAAGGGGGTGGCTTGCCCCCCAAGCCAAGTGGGGCGCCCCCACCCCCAGGGTTTCCAACCCTAGGCGCAGGGGAGGCCTAAGGGGGGCGCACCAGCCCACCAGTGTCTGGTTCCCCTCCCCACTTCAGCCCATGGGGCCCTCCAGGGCAGGTGGCCCCATCCGGTGGACCCCCGGGACCCTTCCGGTGGTCCCGGTACAATACCGGTAACCCCCGAAACTTTCCCGGTGGCCGAAACTGGACTTCCTATATATAATTCTTCACCTCCGGACCATTCCGGAACTCCTCGTGACGTCCGGGATCTCATCCAGGACTCCGAACAACTTTCGGGTTTCCGCATACTAATATCTCTACAACCCTAGCGTCACCGAACCTTAAGTGTGTAGACCCTACGGGTTCGGGAGACATGCAGACATGACCGATACGACTCTCCGGTCAATAACCAACAGCGGGATCTGGATACCCATGTTGGCTCCCACATGTTCCACGATGATCTCATCGGGTGAACCACGATGTCGAGGATTCAATCAATCCCGTATACAATTCCCTTTGTCAATCGGTACGTTACTTGCCCGAGATTCGATCGTCGGTATCCCAATACCTCGTTCAATCTCGTTACCGGCAAGTCACTTTACTCGTACCATAATGCATGATCCCGTGACCAGACACTTGGTCACATTGAGCTCATTATGATGATGCATTACCGAGTGGGCCCAGAGATACCTCTCCGTCATACGGAGTGACAAATCCCAGTCTCGATCCGTGTCAACCCAACAGACACTTTCAGAGATACCTGTAGTGTACCTTTATATTCACCCAGTTACGTTGTGACGTTTGGTACACCCAAAGCACTCTTACGGCATCCGGGAGTTACACGATCTCATGGTCTAAGGAAAAGATACTTGACATTGGAAAAGCTCTAGCAAACGAACTACACGATCTTTGCGCTATGCTTAGGATTGGGTCTTGTCCATCACATCATTCTCCTAATGATGTGATCCCGTTATCAATGACATCCGATGTCCATAGTCAGGAAACCATGACTATCTGTTGATCAACGAGCTAGTCAACTAGAGGCTCACTAGGGACATGTTGTGGTCTATGTATTCACACATGTATTACGATTTCCGGATAACACAATTATAGCATGAACAATAGACAATTATCATGAACAAAGAAATATAATAATAACCATTTTATTATTGCCTCTAGGGCATATTTCCAACAGCTTTGTTGCCAGTGTAAAAAACATGTCCATTTTGAAGATCAATTGGGGATATGCCTGTTTGAGCAATTGTCAGGATTGAAGATCAATTTTAACAAAAGTGAATTGTTCTGTTTGGGAGAGCCAAAGATATATGCTCAGTAAAAGGTTGTACACTCTTTCGGTTGAGACCGAAGGTACGTGGGTACAGATTTTGCGTAATAAGTGCCTGCAACCTAAGACATTGGCCCAGGTTACCGTAAGACCCAATGATTTGAAGGAAATATGCCCTAGAGGCAATAATAAAGTTGTTATTTTATATTTCCATATTCATGATAAAACTTTATTATTCATGCTAGAATTGTATTGATCAGAAACTTAAATACATGCGTGAATACATAAACAAATACCGTGTCCCTAGTAAGCCTCTAATAGACTAGCTAGTTGATCAAAGATGGTTAAGATTTCCTAACCATAGACATGTGTTGTCATTTGATAACGGGATCATATCATTAGGAGAATGATGTGATGGACAAGACCCATCCGTTAGCTTAGCATATTGATCGTTCAGTTTATTGCTATTGCTTTATTAATGTCAAATACATATGAGATTATGCAACTCCCGGATACCGGAGGAATACCTTGTGTGCTATCAAATGTCACAACATAACTGGTTTATCATAAAGAGGCTCTACAGGTATCTCCGAAGGTGTTTGTTGAGCTGGCATAGATCAAGATTAGGATTTGTCACTCTGAGTATCGGAGAGGTATCTCTGGGCTCCCTCGGTAATATACATCATAAGAAGCCTTGCAAGCAAAGTGACTAATGAGTTAGTTGCAAGATGATGTATTACAGAACGAGTAAAGAGACTTGCCGGTAATGAGATTGAACCAGGTATGAAGATACCGATGATCGAATCTTGAGCAAGTAACATACCGATGGACAAATGGAATTACGTATGTTGTCATAAGGTTTGACCGATAAAGATCTTCGTAGAATATGTGGAGCCAATATGGGCATCCAAGTTTCTCTATTGGTTATTGACCGGAGAGGTGTCTCAGTCATGTCTACATAGTTCTCGAACCCGTAGGGTCCGCACGCTTAACGTTCGTTGACGATATAGTGTTATATGAGTTATATGATTTGGTGACCGAATGTTGTTCGGAGTCCCTGATGAGATCACGGACATGACGAGGAGCTCATAAATAGTCCGGAGGTAAAGATTGATATATAGGACTGGTATTCGGACACCGAAAGTGTTTCGGAGTTTACCGGATGGTCATCGGAATATCGGAGGGGGTAACGGACACCCCCGGGAGGGCAATGGGCCTATTGGACCATTAGAGGGGAGTACACCAGCCCACAAGGGACTGGCGCACCCCCTATGGCAGCCGCCCAAGTGGGAGAAAGGAAAGGGGGGATTCAGCCTCCCCCTTCCTTCCGTCTCCCCCCTTTCCTTCCCCCCTCTGGCAAATATGGTAAGGGGCCGCCACTTGGGAAGGACCCCAAGTAGCCTTGGGCCTACTTGGGGGCGCCTCCTAGATGCTCCCTCCTCCCCCCCCACCTATATATATGTGGGAGGGGGCACCACACATAACCACGACAATTGCTTAGCCGTGTGCGGCGTCCCTCTCCACCGTTTACACCCTCGGTCATATTTTTGTAGTGCTTAGGCGAAGCCCTACGGAGATAGCTTCATCATCACCGTCACCACGCCATCGTGCTGCCGGAACTCATCCACTACTTCGCCGTCTTGCTAGATCAAGAAGGCGAGGACGTCACTGAGCTGAACGTGTGCTGAATGCGGAGGTGTCGTACGTTCGGTACTCGATCGGTTGGATCGCGAAGAAGTTCGACTACATCAACCGTGTTACTAAATGCTTCCGCTTACGGTCTACGAGGGTACTTAGACACACTCTCCCCTCTCGTTGCTATGCATCTCCTTGATAAATCTTGCGTGTGCGTAGAATTTTTTTTGTTTTCCATGCAACGCTTCCCAACATGATTCACCTTTCCGAAAGCAGTTAATGAGGACGAAAGCAGCCTTTTTTCATAGGACTAAATTCATCATTGGGAACAGTAATTTGACTAGATTCTGGGAGGATACATGGTTAGGGGAGACGCCTGTAGCCACACAATATCCGTCTCTTTATAATATTCTACATCGTAAGGGCGCTTATGTTGCTATAGTATTATAGTATGTTTCTCTAAACATCCAGTTCAGGAGGTCCTTAGTAGGAGACCGATGGGACGCGTGGCTATATCTTGTGCGGAGGCTGATGGACATTCACCTCTCTGATGAGCCAGATTCGATTCACTGGAAACTATCTATGAATAGAGTTTTTCAGTGAAATCTATGTATCTAGACTTAACTAATTCTAGTCCAATTCCAAAATCATTACATATTTGGAAGATTAAAGTACCTTTAAGAATCAAAATCTTCATGTGGCTTGTTCACAAGGAGGTGATTTAGACTAAGGATAACTTGGCAAAGCGAAGATGGGAGGGTAGTAAGCGATGTTGCTTTTGTGATCAGGATGAAACTATTAAAAACCTCTTTCTCGATTGTCCTCTTGCCAAACTTTTATGGCATACAGTTCATATAGCCTTTAATGTCAGCTCTCCAAATAGTATTAACACATTATTTGAGGAGCTATTTTACGGTATCTTGGTACTCCCAAAACATGTGCTGGAGTACCGAACAGATCTTGCCGTTCGTTGTGAAGGGTAACTTAGTTATTTTCCCACGGGTACTTCCGATATTCTCCCTGTGATCTCGCATGGATGCCAAATACAGCTCCCAAAAGAAAAACAAAAACTCCAGATTGAGTGCCAGAAAAAGCTCCCGTTCGTTCGGCCGGAAATCCCGATCGCTCGGTGCCTAGCAATGGAGTGGCCGCGCCACCTCAAACCTGATCCTTCGCTACCGCAAGCCGCCCTGCTGCGCCGCCCGTCGAGCCGCCACCGGCCAACCCCTGTACTGCGCCATGGTTGCGGAAACGAGTCCTCGATCAGCTTCACGGCATAGATCTTGTTCCGGCTCGTCCCAGACGCGGATGCTTTCCCGTTACTCACCTACGAAGGACGTGCATAGCCCGCCGGCATGGGCTCATCCCGGCATCTCCAGACGCTGCGTGCATATCAATATACTACGTTTTGCTTGTAATTGAAAAAAAAGACGCCAGAATACATGGGAGGTTACGAGGGGAACCACGAATATGAAATAATATTAGAATGTTATATATGATTACGGTTTTGCCCCTTAAATCAAGGTACTCCAGTACTTTTTAACTTAGTACTCCGTTGGATGAGTGATGGAGTACCAAGCAATACTGTCCACTGGATCAAGAGAAATGTACGGTCTATATTTATTTCGGGGTACTGTAAAAGATCTCTATTTGAGAGGTGGCTAAATGGAGTGGAACCAAACTATGCGGGACATATCCGGATAGGAGTATGCGCATTACTTTGGGCTATATGGAACTGCAGAAATGAAATAATTTTTAAAGTCAAACTCATATAAATATTTTGCAGGTTATCTACAGGGCCACTGCATGGTTCCATATGTGGTCATTACTCACTCTTGCGGAAGCCAGGGAGCATTTGGCTATTGGGTGTACCCGGTGAAAGATAGTAGCAAAGGGTACTTACAACCGGTTTGGATGTCAATCCAATAATAAGCAAGGTGTTTAGTCATCTCAACCTATTTTCACCGGTTGTTGTCAACTTTTATTTGCTCTTCTTCCTTTTTAGCTCCATGTGAGCTTGTATTGAACCGCGGACATTTTGGTACTTTTGCTTAATATATTATGGCTGCATGAATCAGTCTGATGTAGAGGCCGGGGATGACCCTCCTTTTCAAAAATAAAGTCAAAGCGTCTTCGGCTCGCTTCAGTGCTTATAGTTGTTGCTAGGTGGTCTACGAATCTGGATGTAGTTTTATTATTTCTTGTGTTCGTTGTATTACCATGATTGGAGATGGATAGATCAGAAGTTTCCCGCAAAATAATAAGAATTGCCATAAGTTTAGTATCGGAAAAAGTTAGCATGAAAAGATCAAGACGTGCCTAGCTTAGCTTGTAAACAATACAATGGAGTGGTTGGTAATCGGCCAGCATTGTTTATGTGACACTCCCCTTTTAATCTGTTTTGCTGATTGAGCACTGAGAGCCACGATCTCAGTGGATCGTTTATTGCCAAAGTGAATGTTCGGAAGGTCCCAACCCCGTGAATTACAATAATCAGGTAGTACAATGATAGGTCTGCTCTTGACGTCTTCTTGGTGAGCATAAAATAGGCCAAAGAATACGAGTGACATGCAACTAAGTATTGTAATGACGTAGTACAATAATCAGGTAGAACATACTGTGTTTCTTCTCTCCGAGAGATGGCCGGACATGCGGGCAGATCCAGTGTTCCTCCAAAAAAAAGTCCATGTTGCCTTCAAGTGAGACGGAACTGTTATTTTCAACAAATATACTCCGTGTCATGGCACACCACCTTGCAGGTTATTATCAGACAGATCCAGATGGGTGAGCTGCTTTAAGCCGCCAAGCTCTATTGGGATGAAGCCCCAAAAATTGTTTCGCTGAAGGATTAGGTATTCTAACTGTTCAAGATTACCAAAAGAACCTGGAACTTGACCAATGAAATTGTTGGAAGAAAAGTTTAACAGTCTTAGCCCTGAAATATTGCCTAGTGAAGCAGGGAGATGACCTTCAAAATTGTTATTGTCCAAACAGAGATGTTTAAGATCTGGGAAGGTGTCACCAAAGTTCGATGGCAGTGTTTTTCCAAGCATATTGGAATATAAGTATAAATATTGGAGAGAAGACTGATTGTATTTGTACAGGGTTTCTGGTATTCCACCTGATAGCATATTTCCAGCAAGGCCTAAATAAACAAGAGATGGGAAACTTCCCATCTCATCAGGAATGGTTATTGACCGGAGAGGTGTCTCAGTCATGTCTACATAGTTCTCGAACCCGTAGGGTCCGCACGCTTAACGTTCGTTGACGATATAGTGTTATATGAGTTATATGATTTGGTGACCGAATGTTGTTCGGAGTCCCTGATGAGATCACGGACATGACGAGGAGCTCATAAATAGTCCGGAGGTAAAGATTGATATATAGGACTGGTATTCGGACACCGAAAGTGTTTCGGAGTTTACCGGATGGTCATCGGAATATCGGAGGGGGTAACGGACACCCCCGGGAGGGCAATGGGCCTATTGGACCATTAGAGGGGAGTACACCAGCCCACAAGGGACTGGCGCACCCCCTATGGCAGCCGCCCAAGTGGGAGAAAGGAAAGGGGGGATTCAGCCTCCCCCTTCCTTCCGTCTCCCCCCTTTCCTTCCCCCCTCTGGCAAATATGGTAAGGGGCCGCCACTTGGGAAGGACCCCAAGTAGCCTTGGGCCTACTTGGGGGCGCCTCCTAGATGCTCCCTCCTCCCCCCCCCACCTATATATATGTGGGAGGGGGCACCACACATAACCACGACAATTGCTTAGCCGTGTGCGGCGTCCCTCTCCACCGTTTACACCCTCGGTCATATTTTTGTAGTGCTTAGGCGAAGCCCTACGGAGATAGCTTCATCATCACCGTCACCACGCCATCGTGCTGCTGGAACTCATCCACTACTTCGCCGTCTTGCTAGATCAAGAAGGCGAGGACGTCACTGAGCTGAACGTGTGCTGAATGCGGAGGTGTCGTACGTTCGGTACTCGATCGGTTGGATCGCGAAGAAGTTCGACTACATCAACCGTGTTACTAAATGCTTCCGCTTACGGTCTACGAGGGTACTTAGACACACTCTCCCCTCTCGTTGCTATGCATCTCCTTGATAAATCTTGCGTGTGCGTAGAATTTTTTTTGTTTTCCATGCAACGCTTCCCAACATGATTCACCTTTCCGAAAGCAGTTAATGAGGACGAAAGCAGCCTTTTTTCATAGGACTAAATTCATCATTGGGAACAGTAATTTGACTAGATTCTGGGAGGATACATGGTTAGGGGAGACGCCTGTAGCCACACAATATCCGTCTCTTTATAATATTCTACATCGTAAGGGCGCTTATGTTGCTATAGTATTATAGTATGTTTCTCTAAACATCCAGTTCAGGAGGTCCTTAGTAGGAGACCGATGGGACGCGTGGCTATATCTTGTGCGGAGGCTGATGGACATTCACCTCTCTGATGAGCCAGATTCGATTCACTGGAAACTATCTATGAATAGAGTTTTTCAGTGAAATCTATGTATCTAGACTTAACTAATTCTAGTCCAATTCCAAAATCATTACATATTTGGAAGATTAAAGTACCTTTAAGAATCAAAATCTTCATGTGGCTTGTTCACAAGGAGGTGATTTAGACTAAGGATAACTTGGCAAAGCGAAGATGGGAGGGTAGTAAGCGATGTTGCTTTTGTGATCAGGATGAAACTATTAAAAACCTCTTTCTCGATTGTCCTCTTGCCAAACTTTTATGGCATACAGTTCATATAGCCTTTAATGTCAGCTCTCCAAATAGTATTAACACATTATTTGAGGAGCTATTTTACGGTATCTTGGTACTCCCAAAACATGTGCTGGAGTACCGAACAGATCTTGCCGTTCGTTGTGAAGGGTAACTTAGTTATTTTCCCACGGGTACTTCCGATATTCTCCCTGTGATCTCGCATGGATGCCAAATACAGCTCCCAAAAGAAAAACAAAAACTCCAGATTGAGTGCCAGAAAAAGCTCCCGTTCGTTCGGCCGGAAATCCCGATCGCTCGGTGCCTAGCAATGGAGTGGCCGCGCCACCTCAAACCTGATCCTTCGCTACCGCAAGCCGCCCTGCTGCGCCGCCCGTCGAGCCGCCACCGGCCAACCCCTGTACTGCGCCATGGTTGCGGAAACGAGTCCTCGATCAGCTTCACGGCATAGATCTTGTTCCGGCTCGTCCCAGACGCGGATGCTTTCCCGTTACTCACCTACGAAGGACGTGCATAGCCCGCCGGCATGGGCTCATCCCGGCATCTCCAGACGCTGCGTGCATATCAATATACTACGTTTTGCTTGTAATTGAAAAAAAAGACGCCAGAATACATGGGAGGTTATGAGGGGAACCACGAATATGAAATAATATTAGAATGTTATATATGATTACGGTTTTGCCCCTTAAATCAAGGTACTCCAGTACTTTTTAACTTAGTACTCCGTTGGATGAGTGATGGAGTACCAAGCAATACTGTCCACTGGATCAAGAGAAATGTACGGTCTATATTTATTTCGGGGTACTGTAAAAGATCTCTATTTGAGAGGTGGCTAAATGGAGTGGAACCAAACTATGCGGGACATATCCGGATAGGAGTATGCGCATTACTTTGGGCTATATGGAACTGCAGAAATGAAATAATTTTTAAAGTCAAACTCATATAAATATTTTGCAGGTTATCTACAGGGCCACTGCATGGTTCCATATGTGGTCATTACTCACTCTTGCGGAAGCCAGGGAGCATTTGGCTATTGGGTGTACCCGGTGAAAGATAGTAGCAAAGGGTACTTACAACCGGTTTGGATGTCAATCCAATAATAAGCAAGGTGTTTAGTCATCTCAACCTATTTTCACCGGTTGTTGTCAACTTTTATTTGCTCTTCTTCCTTTTTAGCTCCATGTGAGCTTGTATTGAACCGCGGACATTTTGGTACTTTTGCTTAATATATTATGGCTGCATGAATCAGTCTGATGTAGAGGCCGGGGATGACCCTCCTTTTCAAAAATAAAGTCAAAGCGTCTTCGGCTCGCTTCAGTGCTTATAGTTGTTGCTAGGTGGTCTACGAATCTGGATGTAGTTTTATTATTTCTTGTGTTCGTTGTATTACCATGATTGGAGATGGATAGATCAGAAGTTTCCCGCAAAATAATAAGAATTGCCATAAGTTTAGTATCGGAAAAAGTTAGCATGAAAAGATCAAGACGTGCCTAGCTTAGCTTGTAAACAATACAATGGAGTGGTTGGTAATCGGCCAGCATTGTTTATGTGACACTCCCCTTTTAATCTGTTTTGCTGATTGAGCACTGAGAGCCACGATCTCAGTGGATCGTTTATTGCCAAAGTGAATGTTCGGAAGGTCCCAACCCCGTGAATTACAATAATCAGGTAGTACAATGATAGGTCTGCTCTTGACGTCTTCTTGGTGAGCATAAAATAGGCCAAAGAATACGAGTGACATGCAACTAAGTATTGTAATGACGTAGTACAATAATCAGGTAGAACATACTGTGTTTCTTCTCTCCGAGAGATGGCCGGACATGCGGGCAGATCCAGTGTTCCTCCAAAAAAAAGTCCATGTTGCCTTCAAGTGAGACGGAACTGTTATTTTCAACAAATATACTCCGTGTCATGGCACACCACCTTGCAGGTTATTATCAGACAGATCCAGATGGGTGAGCTGCTTTAAGCCGCCAAGCTCTATTGGGATGAAGCCCCAAAAATTGTTTCGCTGAAGGATTAGGTATTCTAACTGTTCAAGATTACCAAAAGAACCTGGAACTTGACCAATGAAATTGTTGGAAGAAAAGTTTAACAGTCTTAGCCCTGAAATATTGCCTAGTGAAGCAGGGAGATGACCTTCAAAATTGTTATTGTCCAAACAGAGATGTTTAAGATCTGGGAAGGTGTCACCAAAGTTCGATGGCAGTGTTTTTCCAAGCATATTGGAATATAAGTATAAATATTGGAGAGAAGACTGATTGTATTTGTACAGGGTTTCTGGTATTCCACCTGATAGCATATTTCCAGCAAGGCCTAAATAAACAAGAGATGGGAAACTTCCCATCTCATCAGGAATGGTTCCCATGAACCTATTATCAGTAAGCACGATGTCTTCAAGCTGACTATTGTTTCTTAGGCTTGGTGGGATTGTTCCGGTGAGATTATTTGAGGAAAGCCATACTTTCCTTAGATTGGATAGGCGACCTATACCTAGGGGAATTTCACCCATTAGTAAGTTGGCAGATAGGTCTAGGCTCCTTAGCTTGGAGCAGTTTGTGAGAGTATCTGGAATGGTCCCTCGCAGTGAGTTCTTTCCCAAGTCAAGGTATTCCAGTCTGTGGAGACGGTTGAGAGGAGGTAACTCACCGGTGAAGCCATTTTTGGACAGGTCCAGTGTCCTAAGGAACGTTAGGTTGCCAAGGGAGGAGGATATCCGGCCAAACAACCCTCGTTGTCTGAGGTAGAGCTTAGTGACTCGCCCCGAGCTGCAGTGGACGCCCTCCCAACTGCAAAGAGGGAAGCTGGTGTGCCAAGATGTCAAGGCTTGTCTTGAGTCGTTGGTGATGGCCCGCTTGAAATCTAGCAGTGAGATCATGTCCGTGCTGTTATCATGGACTGTTGTCATTGATGAGCAGAGGATGCTCCCGACTCCGCAAGAAATGAGCAGCAACGGCAGTAGCATAAGCATGGTGGCGAGCCTTGCCGCTTGACTAATGGCCATGTCACCTGCAAAATAAAGTTTGAATGAAGAATAAAACATTGTGCGTACTATGTTTACTGCAAGTTTGGTCATTGCGTGCATCAATTGATACACAAGCATGCACCTTGCATATCTTGTTTTCAAAGAGAGAAAAAAAACTTATGAGTAGGTCATGAACAATACTACTAGGTTTTGTGAGCTTGCTCTCATGAACAACACTAATAGTTTTCATGATCCAATGGGGGGAAATATTAGAAGTAGAACCCATGTGAAAAATATTAGTTTTGCCTTTTGTGAGATTTTTGTTTTTGACAGTCAAGAAGATGTAAGAAGCAGTACTAAGTACTAACTACTAACTGAGTAAGTAATCAGGATTCAGGAGGAGGAGGCACCTTTGCCCAAGAGAGAGTGGCTAGGGCACCTTTGCTCGGCCGAATCACACGGAACGGCAGCCTCTCTTGCATGGTTTTGCCGCCGCCGGCCGGGCTCTGAGGTGTGTCAGCCGTGAAGCCTGTGAGTTGAGTTGGAGGTTGGAACGCTGGACGCTCAAATGGACGCTCAACTTGCTTTGCTTGCAGGTGTTTTAAAGAAAGAAACCACGCTCACAGTTACGTCCACACACCTGCAAGAATACTCTCACGCACGGCTCAGTCCTTCTCAGCTGGAATCAGACAGAGATGCTCTCCTTTGGCCCTTACTGCTTGTTAGAGTATGATTTGTAATCATCTCCTGCCTTATCTCTAGGAGAGACTTATTGTCCTTCAAGCCTTGTACTCTGTATAAATCGCCCGAAGGCTCAATACAACACCCATCATATTCTCTCAATCTCTCTTTATTCCCTTCTAACATGGTATCATCCTAGTCGGTCCAAACCCTAGCCGCCTCCCACTGCTTCCGCCCCGCGGCGCGCCCCTGGGGCGGTCGGCCTCCATGACGGCCGCCGGGGGCCGCGCCGCCCATACCTAGGGTTCTTCTACCGGTCGCGTTGACCGGTGCCCTAGAGAGTCTTTTTCTCAATCCTTTGATCCGGTTTTTTTTATCTCTCGCCGGTCGCTTTGATCGACGTTTCCTTTTTGGTTTTCAGATCTATGATCTTTCTTTGCTTATTCGTAATTCATTCAAATTATGACACCTCAGATGGTATTGTGCGTCTCGCATGGCATATAGGCGTATATTGTGTGCATAGTATCGCCGCCTGGAGCACATATTGCTTAATAGAGACAGCGATCGGCTTGCAATATTAACTCTACGCCCACATGCAGCTGGCAACAATATTATGTTAGAAGCCCACTTGCAGCCGGCCACTAGAAGACATTTTTACATGTCTAGCAGATTTTCTGGTATTTTGATTCCAATCAGATAAGGTTGAAAGATCAAGTGGAAGTTTCTAAATGCTTTTCTGGAGTAGAGTAGATCAAACATTATTGTCCCAACTCTCAAGAGAAAGAATAAAAGTGTTATTGTCCAGGCCATCCCCATCGTCGCACCGCGTCACATGGGCTTAATTTTGTCACCATTTGCAACATGTTTACTAGTACTATACAATGCAATGACGCATCTTGCTGACAACACGTACTATATCATATAGAAGTACTACTAGAGACAACAAGGTCGCTTGACTAATAAGCTGAAGCTGTGATATATAATTAGCATTTGGCAAGCTAGACAGCATTGTAAAACAACGCCTAGCTGTTAGACAGAGGAGTCCAGCTTTTTCAAAAAATCATGTTGAGGATGTTGAGGATGCAACGACACAATATTAAAAAATAGTTGAGATGTTGAGGATGCACATAGTTAAGAAGATAAAACAAAAAGGGTAAAAAACAAAAAGAGTCACGCAACTAACGACACACGACTAAACAACTACACCACCACCAATGTCCTGGACAATAGACGAACCACATGCAAGGTTCTCTGAAAGCAACGCCTCCAGAAAAGGAACACTGCCCAAGCACCGCTATAGCCCGATCCGGGTGTTGAATGCCGGATCTTGGGGTTTTACCGTGAAGAGCACGTCTAAGAAATCTATGCCTTCCAACAAAGTGCGGAGCGTAAACTCCGTCATTGAAGGATGCAACCAATGATTGTCAGACGGAGGAGTCCAGCTAATTGAAAGAATCTATTGCGTTGTGCAACCATAGTTGCGGACTATGTCAAGTCTTACTCTTGTGTCGAAGCATGCAATAATGGTAACAACATACATATAAAGAAGGAAGACTCCACGTTGCTCATATTTTAAAGAGTGAATTCCGATTTTTACCCCCTATTTGACATTTTTTACACAAATTACCCCATTTAGCGAAATTTCATCCGTTTGGCCCTATTTAGCAGAAGTTCTGCCACGATTTACCCTATTTAAAATTTTACGAGTGTTCTGACCGGCAAGGTCCCAATTGTCAGGTCCAGCCGGCATGCCACATCGACGAGTTTTTCTGCCTATTTTTCTCTCTGCTGAACAGTCCTCGCAGCTTCTCCCGATGGAGGTCCCTCACGTTGCAGGTAAAAAACCATTGATGTGGCATGCCACATGGACCTGACAATTCAGACCTGCTCATCAGAACACTCACAATATTTTAAATAGTGTAAATTGCGGCAGAACTATTGCTAAACGGCGCAAAACGGATGAAATCCCACCAAATGGGGTAATTAGTGTCAAAAATGTCAAAATAGGGGATAAAAACCGGAATTCATTCTTTTTCTAAAAGAGAGTTTCCTCCCCGAATTCATTTACCAGAATCTAGTGTTCGTTACAGGCCCGCTAAGTCCAACTGAGCGGAAGGAAAAGAGTAGAGACATCCCATGACCAAGAAGCCTCTCTCTAACGGGACGAAACACCAAAGCCTGCTGGTGTCCACCCACGCAATGTTCAAGGTTATGATCCGAGCCAGAGTATAGCGTGCAAGGTGGATGGGAATTAAGAAGAGATTTTTTTTTTCAAAATGGTGGAAAATTTCCACAACCTATAGATCAGATAATGACGAAACAGCAAGCGGAAGTTTCTTTGCGACTGCTACTATACTCAAGGACGTACTTGATTGCTATATTTATAAGCAAAGTCTTCCTTTCGAACAGACAATATTGTCCCACCGCTAAAGAAAGGGAGAAAAGAAAAGTGTAGCTGTCCAGGCCATCCCCATCTTACCGTACCGGGTAACACGGGCTTACCATTTGCAACATGTCTAAAAACAATATAATGATGTACACATCTCGCCAACAACCGATATCATATAAGATTGCTACGCTGGAGACAACAAGTTCGCTTTACTAAGCTATGATATATAACCGGCAATTGCTATCTAGCATTGCCAAACAAGAAGTACCTAGCTGTTAGATACAGGAGACCAGCTAATTCAAGGAAGGAATCCCCTGCTTTGGCTGCCATAGGTGTAGACTATGCCAAGTCTAACTCTTGCATACGATGCAAACAAGTAATGATAAACATGGAAAAAGATGCCAGACCTTGTTGTGTCTTTTGTAAAGCGAGTTTTCTCTCCGATTTCTTTTACCGGAAACCAACTTCCATTACAGACCCCACGACCCCACTAGTACAACTAATACGAATAGGAAAAGGAGCAGAGACGGGATGTCCCTTCAGCGAGGAGCCTATGTCTAAGGCAAGTCATAATGAAGAGTAAATTAGACTAGTGTCATACATATGATACCAGTTTATCGTTACCTTCATAGTGCAAAGTCCTTCCTCCCTTCCTAAATATAAGTCTTTGTAGAGATTCCACTATAGACCCATATGGGTCCATAGTGGAATCTCTACAAAGACTTATGTTTAGGAACGGAGGGAGTATCATAGATGGTCGCATTTATTAGCTTTTAAACTTAGTTTTTTTAAATGTTATGTGATGGTAACATAAATTGTCTTGGCGGCGCCACTGATTTTTGAATCATCTACACCAGTTTTGAGTGCCCACTTCCGCATCAAGAAAATCAGCAGCCGGAAAGTAAACCGCCTTTAGTATCCGTGAACTCGGTGATTCTTGATCTTGCAATATTCTCCATGCCCGCCTGGCTAGCAACGAGAGGTTGAAAAGCTCCATGTCACGAAAGCCTAGACCTCGTCTGTATTTCGGCATGGACATGGAATCCCAAGACACCAATGCGGTTTTCCGTTCACCCCCTTTGCTGCGCCACCAAAATTTCCGGATCATGGACGTAATACACTTGCACAGGCCCCTTGGTAGTTTGAACATTGACGTGGAATATGTAGAAATGGCTTGCACAATAGACTTGATTAGGACCTCTTTGCCCCTGCCTGGTAGCATCTTCTCCATCCATCCTTGTACACGCCTCCATATCCGTTCTTTGATATACGAGAAAGTTCCATTCTTCTCACGTCCAACATCCAATGGTAAACCGAGATATCTTTCATTCAATGACTCATTTGTTATCCCCGGTCTGGGCAGCCTTTGACAAAAAACAATAATGACTTTTGGGTTGCTTATAAATCCCCCCCCCCCCCCCCCCCCCCCCCGCTTGTTGGATTGCTTTGACTGTCCAAGTCATTATAATTTGTTGCCATAAGTTCATTATCAGAAAAAGTCAGCATGACAAAACCAAGACGCAGCCTAGCATAGCTTGTAAACAATACAATGGGAGTGGTTGGCAATCCGCCAGCATGGTTTATTTGAAACTGCCCTTTTAACATGTTTTGCTGATTGTTGAGCACTAAGAGCCACAGTCTCGCCGGATCATTTATTCCCAAAGTGAAGGTTTGGAAGGTCCCAACCCCATGAATTACACACAGCACCCCCAAAAAAAGAATGATAGGTTTGCTCCTGACATCTTGGGAGCATAAAATAGGCCACATAATATGAGTGACAAACCAAGTATTGTAATGAGTAGTCCAATAATCAGGTAGCTAGCACATACTGTGTTTCTTCTCTCCGAGAGATGGCGGGACATGGGAGCAGATCCAGTGTTCCTCCAAAAGATGTCTATGTTGCCTCCAAGTGAGACGGAACTGTTATTTTCAACAAACACTCCGTGTCATGGCACACCACCTTGCAGATTATTATCAGACAGATCCAGATGGGTGAGCTGCTTTAAGTCGCCAAGCTCTATTGGGATGAAGCCCCAAAAGTTGTTTCGCTGAAGGATTAGGTATTCTAACAGTGCAAGATAACCAAAAGAATCTGGAACTTGACCAATGAAATTGTTGGAAGACAAGTTTAACAGCCTTAGCCTTGAAATATTGCCTAGTGAAGCAGGGAGATGACCTTCAAAATTGTTATTGTCCAAACAGAGATGTTTAAGATCCGGGAAGGTGTCACCAAAGTTCGATGGCAGTGTTTTCCCAAGCATATTGGAATATAAGTATAAATATTGGAGAGAAGACTGATTGTATTTGTACAAGGTTTCTGGAATTCCACCCGATAGCATATTTCCAGCAAGGTCTAAATAAACAAGAGATGGGAAAATTCCCATCTCATCAGGAATGGTTCCCGTAAGCTTATTATCAGTAAGCACGATTTCTTCAAGCTGACTAATGTTTTTTAGGCTTGGTGGGATTTTTCCGGTGAGATTATTTGAGGAAAGCCATACTTCCCTTAGATCGGATAGGCGACCTATACCAAGGGGAATTTCACCCATTAGTAAGTTGGCAGATAGGTCTAGGATCCATAGCTTGGAGCAGTTTGTGAGAGTATCTGGAATGGTCCCTCGCAGTGAGTTGCTTCCCAAGTCAATGTATTCCAATCTGTTGAGACGGTTGAGAGGAGGTAACTCGCCGGTGAAGCCATTTTTGGACAGGTCCAGTGTCCTAAGAAACGTTAGGTTGCCAAGGGAGGGGAATATCCGGCCCAACAACCCTCGTCCATTGAGGTACAGCTTAGTGACTCGCCCCGAGCTGCAGTGGACGCCCTCCCAACTGCAAAGAGGGACGCTGGCGTGCCAAGATCTTAAGGCTTGTCTTGAGTTGTTAGTGATGTCCCGCTTGAAATCTAGCAGCGAGATCATGTCCATGATGTTACCATTGACGGTCGTCGAGGAGCAGCGGATGCTGCCGACTCCATAAGAAATCAGCAGCAGCGACAGTAACATAAAGATGGGGGCAAGCATTGCCACTTGACTAAGGGCTCCGTCACCTGCAAAGAGTGAATAAAGAATAAAACATTGTGCGTACTATGTTTACTGCAAGTTTGGTCATTGTGTGCATCAATCGATACACAAGCATGTAGCCATCTTGTTTTCAAAGAGAGAAAAAAAAACTTATGAGTAGGTCCAGTGGCGGAGCTAGGGAGCCATGGCTCCCCCCATGACCCAGGAAGTGTAGTATAATGCCCCTATTTTCCTTCAGATTTTAAGAAATTTTATGAAGATTACCATCATTTGGCCCCATTCGTCAATATTATCACACATTTGGCCCCCGTAATCGTTTTTTCCTGGCTCCGCCGCTGTGTACACTAGTAGAAAAAGAGGCTTCCATACGCCCCCATTAGTCCCCAAAACAATCGAACCGCGACAAAAGGAGTCTTTAGTCGCGGTTCGGGAGGAGAATCGCGACCAACTATCTGGGCCCAGCGCGCTCGGTCGACAGCTGGCGGACGGGAGGGGCTTTAGTCCCGGTTGGCCTGGCCAACCGGGACTAAAGGTCCCCGAAGGCCTTTAGTCGCGGTTGGCCTGGCCAACCGGGACTAAAGGCCCATCCAGCTAGCGAACGGGAGGGGCTTTAGTCCCGGTTGGCCTGGCCAACCGGGACTAAAGGTCCCCGAAGGCCTTTAGTCGCGGTTGGCCAGGCCAACCGGGACTAAAGGCCCATCCCTATATATAGGACTCAGCTCACTTCACTTCACTCAGCTCACTTCACAATTTTCAGAAGGGGGTGGTGGGTTTGCTTTTGGTTCCTCCTATGCACACAAGGTGTCCGATGAAATGCCCGAGAGCCTGAAACAAACATGATATGAAGTGTCCGAGCCACACTTGAGCTTTCTCATTTATTTTTCCTCCGCGATCGCGGTTAGCAACTTGAACCTTTCATGTGTCATTGATAAAATATGCATGTGTGTAGTTTATTGTTTAATTTGTATTATTTCTAGCTAGTTAGTTTAACAAATGCATGATGGTTAATTATATACTTTATATAATAATAATGCAGATGAATCGGCAATGGATGTACGGTCCCCGACTCTCCGGCGAGTTCACTACGGGTTTGAAAGATTTCCTCGTAGTGGCAAATGCGAACAAGCAGCAAGGTTTTATTATCTGTCCATGTGCTGTCTGTAAGAATCAGAAGGGTTACTCCTCCTCAAGAGACGTTCACATGCACCTGCTTCGGCACGGTTTCATGCGAAGCTATAATTGTTGGACCAAGCATGGAGAAAGAGGGGTTAGAATGGAAGAAGATGAAGAAGGGGATGATATCGATGACAACTATCATGATCATTTCGGTGATACTTTCATGGAGGATGATGCTGAAGGTGGGGAAGGGTTAGGTGAAGGTGAAGAAGAGGCACATGATGAGCCCGCTGATGATCTTGGTCGGACCATTGCTGATGCACGGAGACGCTGCGAAACTAACAAGGATAGGGAGAATTTGGATCGCATGTTAGAGGATCACAAAAACTCGTTGTATCCAGGATGCGATAATAGTCTGAAAAAGCTGGGCTGCACACTGGATTTGCTAAAATGGAAGGCACAGGAAGGTGTAGGTGACTCATCATTTGAAAATTTGCTGAAAATGTTGAAGAATATGTTTCCGAAGAATAACGAGTTGCCCGCCAGTACGTACGAAGCAAAGAAGGTTGTCTGCCCTCTAGGTTTAGAGGTTCTGAAGATACATGCATGCATTAACGACTGCATCCTCTACCGCGGTGAATACGAGAATTTGAATGAATGCCCTGTATGCACTGCATTGCGTTATAAGATCAGAGGCGATGACCCTGGTGACGATGTTGAGGGCGAGAAACCCAGGAAGAGGGTTCCCGCCAAGGTGATGTGGTATGCTCCTATAATACCACGGTTGAAACGTCTGTTCAGGAACAAAAAGCATGCCAAGTCGTTGCGATGGCACAAAGAGGACCGTAAGTCCGACGGGGAGTTGAGACACACCGCTGATGGAACGCAATGGAGAAAGATCGACAGAGTGTTCAAAGATTTTGCAGCTGACGCAAGGAACATAAGATTTGGTCTAAGTACTGATGGCATGAATCCTTTTGGCGAGCAGAGCTCCAGCCATAGCACCTGGCCCGTGACTCTATGCATCTACAACCTTCCTCCTTGGTTGTGCATGAAGCGGAAGTTCATTATGATGCCAGTGCTCATCCAAGGTCCAAAGCAACCCGGGAACGACATCGATGTGTACCTAAGGCCATTAGTTGATGAACTTTTACAGTTGTGGGCCAGACCTGGTGTACGTGTCTGGGATGAGCACAAAGGAGAGGAATTTGACCTACGAGCGTTGCTTTTTGTAACCATCAACGATTGGCCTGCTCTCAGTAACCTTTCGGGACAGACAAATAAGGGATACAATGCATGCACGCACTGCTTACATGAGACTGAAAGTGTACGTTTGGTTAATTGTAAGAAGAACGTGTACCTGGGTCATCGTCGATTTCTTCCCCGAAATCATAACGTAAGAAAGAAAGGCAAGCATTTCAACGGCAAGGCAGATCACCGGCCGAAGCCTGCGGAACGTACTGGTGCTGAGATATTTGATATGGTCAAGGATTTGAAAGTCATCTTTGGAAAGGGTCCTGGCGGACAATCAGTTCCGCGGGGAGTTGACGGGCACGCACCCATGTGGAAGAAGAAATCTATATTTTGGGAGCTAGAATATTGGAAAGTCCTAGATGTCCGCTCTGCAATCGACGTGATGCATGTTACGAAGAATATTTGCGTGAACCTGCTAAGCTTCTTGGGCGTGTATGGGAAGACAAATGATACAAAGGAAGCACGGCAGGACCAGCAACTTTTGAAAGACCCAGATGACCGGCATCCGGAATGGTTTCAAGGTCGTGCCAGCTACGCTCTTACCAAAGAAGAGAAGGTCATTTTTTTTGAATGCCTGAGCAGTATGAAGGTCCCGTCTGGCTTCTCGTCGAATATAAAGGGAATAATAAACATGGCGGAGAAAAAGTTCCAAAACCTGAAGTCTCACGACTGCCACGTGATTATGACGCAATTGCTTCCGATTGCTTTGAGGGGGCTCCTACCGGAAAATGTTCGAGTAGCCATTGTGAAGCTATGTGCATTCCTCAATGCAATCTCTCAGAAGGTAATCAATCCAGAAGATCTACCACGGTTACAGAACGATGTGGTCCAATGCCTTGTCAGTTTCGAGTTGGTGTTCCCACCATCCTTCTTCAATATTATGACGCACCTCCTACTCCACCTAGTCGAAGAGATTTCCATTCTCGGTCCTGTATTTCTACACAATATGTTCCCCTTTGAGAGGTTCATGGGAGTATTAAAGAAATATGTTCGTAACCGTGCTAGGCCAGAAGGCAGCATCGTCAAGGGCTATGGAAATGAGGAGGTAATTGAGTTCTGTATTGACTATGTTCCTGACCTTAAGCCGATTGGTATTCCTCAATCGCGGCACGAGGGGAGACTAAGTGGAAAAGGCAAGATCGGAAGGAAATCCACGATATGTATGGACGGTCATTCTATGACTGAAGCACACCACACAGTTCTGCAAAATTCCAGCTTGGTGGCTCCGTACTTCGAGCAACACAAGAATATTTTACGCTCGGACAACCCGGGGAAGCCTGAATCCTGGATTAGAAAGGCCCACATGGAGACTTTCGGCAGTTGGTTGCGAAAACATTTAATGAATGACAATGATGATGTTGGAGATCAGTTGTACATGTTGGCCAAGAAACCATCTTCGACTATAACGATTTTCCAAGGGTACGAGATAAATGGGAATACATTTTACACCATCGCCCAAGATAAAAAGAGCACCAACCAAAACAGTGGTGTCCGCTTTGATGCAGCAACCGAGAATGGGCGAAAGGTCACATATTATGGTTACATAGAGGAGATATGGGAACTTGACTATGGACCCTCCTTTAAGGTCCCTTTGTTCCGGTGCAAATGGTTCAAGCTAACAGGAGGTGGGGTAAAGGTGGACGAGCAATACGGAATGACAATGGTGGATTTCAACAATCTTGGTTACCTTGACGAACCATTCGTCCTTGCCAAAGATGTCGCTCAGGTTTTTTATTTGAAGGACATGAGTAGCAAACCGAGGAAACGGAAAGATAAGAAAACGATCAGTACATCATGCGATGATCCAAAGCGCCACATTGTTCTTTCAGGGAAAAGAAACATCGTGGGAGTGGAGGACAAGACAGACATGTCAGAAGATTATAATATGTTTGGTGAAATTCCGCCCTTCAAAGTGAACACTGACCCAAGCATTAAGTTAAATGATGAGGATGCTCCATGGATACGGCACAATCGTAAGCAAGCAGGGACACAAGGGAAGAATTGATGTGTAATAATTTATTGTACCAAACTTTGTTGAATGGATCATGTGAATTAAAACGTACGATGGCGAATCCGGATGATTTGTATTTGGTCAATGAACTGAATGATGTATCAAACCTTTTGTCAAACCTTCAAGGGATCGATGAACTGAATTTTTTGATATATTATTTGTATTTTTAAGATTTTAAAATGAATTAGTTTTATTTTTCTGATTTTTTTGATATATTATTTGTATTTTTAAGATTTTAAAATGAATTAGTTTTATTTTTCTGATTTTTTTGATATATAATTGCATTTTTAAGATTTTAAAATGAATTAGTTTTATTTTTCTGATTTTTTTGATATATAATTGTATTTTTAAGATTTTAAAATGAATTAGTTTTATTTTTCTGATTTTTTTGATATATAATTATATTTTTAAGATTTTAAAATGAATTAGTTTTATTTTTCTGATTTTTTTGATATATAATTGTATTTTTAAGATTTTAAAATGAATTAGTTTTATTTTTCTGATTTTTTTGATATATAATTGTATTTTTAAGATTTTAAAATGAATTAGTTTTATTTTTCTGTTTTTTTGATATATAATTGTATTTTTAAGATTTTAAAATGAATTAGTTTTATTTTATATGAAAAATGACCTTTAGTCGCGGTTCGTGACACGAACCGCGACTAAAGGCTCTTTCTGCGCGGGACCGAAAGCGGCGCCAAAACCCTTTAGTCCCGGTTGGGGAGGCGGACCGCGACTAAAGGTACCCTTTAGTCGCGGTTGGTGTCCCCAACCGGGACTAAAGGGTACCTTTAGTCGCGGTCCGCCTCCCCAACCGGGACTAAAGCTCTGTCTATATATATAGCACTTAGCAGTTTCCGCCACCTCCCATTCTCCTCTCGACGCCGAAGCCCTGCCCCGACGCCGATCGCCGCCCGCCGCCGCCAGGCTGCTGCCCCCGACGCCGATCGACGCCGACGCGCTGCCCCGACGCCGCCGCCCCTGCCCCAGTGAGCTCCGCCGCCCCCCACTTCCCCTGCCCTGCGCGCCGCCGCCCCTGCCCCAGTGAGCTCCGCCGCCGCCCTGCACTGCCCCTGCGCCTCGCCGCCGCCCCTGCCCTGCCTAGTGAGCTCCGTCGCCGCCCCCACCCTGCCCCTGCGCCTCGCCGCCTCCCCTGCCCCTGCCGCCGCCTGACGCGCTGCCCCTGCCCTGCCCGCCGCCCGCTGCCCCTGCCCCTGCCCTTCCCGCCGCCCGCCGCCGCCTGCCTGCCGTCCTCCGCCTCCCGCCGCCGCCTGCCGTCCTCCGCCTCCCGCCGCCGCCGCCAGAAACGAAGGAAAAAACAAAAGAAAAGAAAAACAGAGAAAACAAAGAAAAACAAAAGAAAAACAAAAGAAAAACAGAAGAAAACAAAGAAAAACAAAACAAAAGAAAAACAAAAGAAAACAGAAGAAAAACAAAGAAAACAAACAAAAAGAAAAGAAAAACAGAAGAAAACAAAGAAACAAAAGAAAAACAAAGAAAACAAAACAAAGAAAAACAAAAGAAAAACAAAGAAAACAAAAGAAAAACAGAAGAAAAACAAAGAAAACAAAAGAAAAACAGAAGAAAACAAAGAAAACAAAACAAAAACAAAAGAAAAACAGAAGAAAACAAAAGAAAAACAGAAGAAAAACAGAAGAAAAACAAAAGAAAAACAAAAGAAAAAAAAAAGAAAAACAGAAGAAAAACAAAGAAAACGAAACAAAGAAAAACAAAGAAAAACAAAAGAAAAACGAAGAAAACCAAACAAAACAAAGAAAAACAAAAGAAAACAAAGAAAACAAAAGAAAACAAAGAAAACAAAACAAAACAGAAGAAAAACAGAAGAAAAACAAAAGAAAAACAAAAGAAAACAAAAGAAAAACAGAAGAAAAACAAAGAAAACGAAACAAAGAAAAACAAAGAAAAACAAAAGAAAAACGAAGAAAACAAAACAAAAACAAAACGAAAAACAAAAGAAAACAAAGAAAAACAAAAGAAAAACAAAGAAAACAAACAAACAAAAAACAAAAGAAACAAACAAAACAAAACAAAACAAAAAGAAAAACAAAGAAAACAAACCAAAACAAAACAAAGAAAACAAAAACAAAGAAAATTAAAGAAAAACAAAGAAAACAAAACAAAACAAAAACAAAACAAAACAAAAGAAAAGGAAAAAACAAAATAAGAAAAGGAAAAAGAAAAGGAAAAGGAAGAAGAAAAGGAAGAAGAAAAGGAAAAAGAAAAGGAAAAACAAAATACTTGGCAGTGCTCAATAATCTTATTTTTTAATTCCTCCTCCTCTATGTCCCCTTAATCTTATTTTTTAATTTCTTTATACTTAAAGAATTTTTACTACATGCAGGAGTGACATATGGCGGACGATAGAGCCGAGCCGCTTAGGGATCCGGAGGCTGAACGTTATTTAATGGGCATCATCAACAACGAGATTCCTTATGTGCCGGGCTCAGAATATGAGCAAGAAGAGGATGTAGTCTCTTCTTTTCTGAACCTTGACGGTGACCAAGAAGGCGATAATCAAGAAGGTGAAGGAACGGACATTGTCGACGGAGGTCAACCGTCAACAAACGACGATCTCGAATTGCAAGTACCAACCACCTCCGGCGAGGTATATATATACATTGAGCCTCTCGTGATACAAACTTACTGAAATGTGAATACATATGTATTAACGCGCGCGACTCTCTTTCTTTTTTTAGCCCTCGGCCGGATCGAGTACGACAAAGCGTGGCAAATCCAAGGCGATGAAAACAGGAGAAACATATGCCATTGAGTTTGTCAGTGAAACCGGCAAGCCCCTACAGCACACCTCAAAGTTTATCAACCAATGCGGAGTCGTTGTTAGAGACAACGTCCCCATCACCGTCCAGGAATGGAAGGAGCCAAAGAAGGCACGTCTTGGTTTCAGTTTTGTCGACAAGAGAATGAAAAAGGATTGCTGGAGAAAGCTTATGGAACATTTCATTCTACCTCCGGAATACAACAAAGTCGATGAATTCGGTAACGAGGTTCCGGGTGGACGTGAGAGGAGGAGGCTAGTTAAAGAGTTCGCTCTTCAGAAGATGGGCGAAGCATTCCGGAACTTCAAGAAAAATTTAACCCGTGACTATGTCAACAAGGGCAAGACTCCGGATTTCAATGGACAACATGAGAAACTGAAAGATGATTGGCCAGAATTTGTGAGGCAAAAGCAATCGGAGCATTTCAAGGAAATATCGAAAAAAATAAGGATAATGCGAGTAAGAAAAAGTTCCATCATATTATGGGGCCAGGAGGATACCGCCTTTCGGAGCCTAGGTGGCAGAAGATGGAGGAGGACCTGAGGGTGCGAGGAATCCCTCTAGGTACAGAGGGATGGGACCCAAGGGCCAAAAGCTGGTGGTACGGGCATGGGGGATCGCTAGACCCGGAGACAGGGGTGTGTGTTCACCGGAAGAAAAAGTTTGCTCCCACCCAAGCCCTTATTGACGCAATGACCCAAGCTCAAGAGGGCTTGATCAAGTTCAACAGAGAGAAAGACGCACTGACAACAGCCCTCGGGAATGATGAACACGGAGGACGTGTACGAGGCAAAGGCAAAGTTCCGTGGAAAGTAGGGTTTTCCCAGGACAATGACCCGTACTGTTACAGAAGCCGTAAGAGAAAGACGGACCGGGATGCAGATCTTATGGCGAAGTTTGCATCGGAACTCCATGAGTTGAAGCAGACCGTGCATGAACTAGTAAAAGAAAAATCGGCTGCAGGGCCGCATGAAGATCATGAAGCGGATCGCGGAAGCCAGCAGCGGAGAAGCAGCGTGGCTTCCACGGATGCCCCGCCTGGTGCTAGTGCACCGATGATCGAGATTCGTGCACCGGAGCCTCACTACCCCGTGGATGATGTAAAGGAGATGAAAGAATGTGATCTGCATTATCCCGTGGGGAACGTTTCCACGAAGGTAGCTAGCGGCAGTGCTTTACCCTGTACACCTGGAGCACTCCACCACAACAACCCCATTGCATATGGCTATGCTCGTGTCACGGTGGAAGACATAGTCCAAGGGTTTGAGGACCTGGAGATTGACAAACCTACACCCGAAGGGGAGAGAAGACTTGGAGATGTCAAGCGCCAGATCATTCTATGGAAAAAGAAGTACATAGTGTTTCCAGGCGAGGCGCCAAGGCTAGCAAGTCCACCCCCCTCCGATGGTGGTGGTGGTGGTGGTGGCGGTGGTGGTGGTCGTGGTGGTTCACCTACACCTCCTTCACGCCATTCGACGCCGTCCCCCGATCCACAACCTCCGGCGGGTACGACGCCCCCCAATCCTCCTCCGGCGGGTACGACGCCCCCCAATCCACCTCCGGCGAAGAAGCAGAAGCAGGCGGACAGCAAGGAAACCCGCTCCTGGACTATTAACCCGGACCCTTATGTACCTAAGACCACAAGGGTACCGGAGCCATCACTGAAGCCTCTCCTCCCAAGGCCTTGGGAACTTAGTGAAGCTGAAACCAAATTGGCCGCGTCTGCTGATTATGAGAAATGGAAGGCGGATATGAAGGCGATAAAAGAGCCTGAGCCCAAGCAAGTATTCACTGAGAAGCAAAAGAAGTGGGCTAAGGATTTTTTGACGACACCGTCCCAAGCCGAGCTGAATGTGCCTGACGACTATGGACATGAACTTCGTAGGCAAGCAAAAATATTGAAGGAGGAGAAAGAAGAAAGTAAAAAAAGCGGGAAACAAGTTGACCAGCTCGGGATGCAGAAGAAACAATCGATCCCCCCGCTCATAGTGAAAGCCGGTCCGGAAGAGGACCCCGAGATCATAGCAGCTGCGGCAGCACTTGGATTGACTGTAGCGAGTGCCATGAAACAAGCGTCCGAGATGGGTTTGACTCTTCGTGCCTTCTTAGGCCTTGAGGATGCGCCAGTATGTGAGATAGCATTACAATATGTGCGGAATGGGCCTCTCGTCGAGCCTGCGCGGGAAAAGAGTCTACCACCACAAATGCGAAATCTGCTACGTTGGTACAAGCAATTCATAACATGGGCCGACAAAGAATATGTTTATGCGGATGTTACAGAGGAGCATCACACCAAACGGTACTCTGTACAAGTTCATATGAGTGAATTGTTCCAGCTGTTCAATCTGCGCGACCTCGACAAATCTATGCTGAGTTGCTACGTTCTGTAAGTGATTTATTTCTACCTCATCTCGTTCTTCATTGCCTGCACTATATATATATATAGTCCTAACTATATTGTTGCGTACGCTATTATGCAGATTGAAGATTTGGGAATGCAAAATAAGAAACATCCATGATGTTGGGTTCATTGACCCACATATCGTTAATGGACATGTGTTACAAAATCACCCCGAAGACGTGGAGAAAGACTTGTACAAGTTTCTTAGAAAGCATCAACTCAAAAGTCATATTCTATTTCCTTACCATTTTGGGTGAGTGTTTCTCTCTTGTGCCCATTCTCTTTTGTTTACTCCATGCATGGTATGTCTAATCGATGACTTATGTATGACTGTGCATGTAACGTGTCCGCAGGTTCCACTGGATTCTGCTAAATATTGAACTTCACACCTCCAGAGTTATAATCATGGACTCTATGGATTCGGATCCAAAGCGTTGGGCCGACATGAGAAAAATGCTGCAAAAGTAATTATTTTCAATCATTTGAGCTCTATATCGATCGGTCTCTTTCGTTCATTTCCTAATATCAAGTAACTAATAACTCCCTTGTTCATTTAATTTTCTTTGCCCTGTAGGGTTTGGAGACGGTTCTCAGAAGAAATTGTCGGTGAATTCAAACATGAGCTAGATTTTAGAAGGTTAGTTAATGTGGATAAGCAGCCACCGGGGACCAATCTATGTGGATACTATGTTTGTGAGAACATCCGGAGACACACCTCTGAGCGGAAGGCATCGGATAGCGTGCGGAAGGCGACGGATAACTTGCGGAGGAGGCTTAGTCCAGAAGCTCGCTTCCGACCAATTCAAGATGAATTAGCAGGATTTTTCATGAGGGAAGTCATCAATCCTAAAGGAGAACACTATACCGAGGACGAAGAAATTTATATGCATACCCGAGATTGAAACTTGTTCGAAGTTGTATATGGTCATCCATCCTAATTGTGTATGGAAACTTGTTCGAAGTTGTATATGGTCACCCGAGATTGAATATATATTATATATTTCCTCTTGAATTCTTCTTGTTTGAAATTTCATATGCATGTATATAGTAGCGTAGAATATGTGTACTGAAACTTCATCAAAATTAAAATAAAACACAAAATAAAATATAAAAAAATAAAACACTACAAATTAAAAAGAAACCAGGTTTAGGGGGGCTAAAACCCTAAACCTGCGGAGGAGGCCTTTAGTCCCGGTTAGCCACGAGAACCGGGACTAAAGGTCCTCCGCCCCGACGGACCCCTGGCGCCCACGTGGACGGGCCTTTAGTCCCGGTTAGCCACGAGAACCGGGACTAAAGCTTTTAGTCGCAGTTCGTAAGAGGCGCGACTAAAAGGGGGGTCTTTAGTCGCGCATATTTAGTCCCGGTTGCACAGCCGGGACTAAAGGCCTTTGCGAACCGGGACTAAAGGGCTTTTTTCTATCAGTGGTAGCTCATGAACAATACTGGTAGGTTTTGTGAGCTTGCTCTCATGAACAATACTAATAGGTTTCATGATCCGATGAGGGAAAATATTAGAAGTAGAACCCATGTGAAAAATATTAGTTTTGCCTTGCGAGATTTTTATGTTAGGCAGCAAACAAGATGGAAGAAGCAATAATTTTTTTCGACAAATGGTGGATTTTATTGGCTCAAAATGAAGCATCAAGAGGATATATAACACACTGAGCACACACCCGGCCTCTGGGTAACTAAGATGCACACAATCAACCGAACACACACACGAAAACACAGACACGCGCGGGGGGGGGGGGGGGGGGGGGGGGGGGGAAGAAGCAGTATTTGAGTGAGTAATCAGGAGGAGGCACCTTTGCCCAAGAGAGAGGCAGCTAGGGCACCTTTCCTCGGCCAGATCGCACGGAGCGGCAGCCTCTCTTGCATGGTTTTGTCGCCGCCGGCCGGGCTACGAGGTGTGTCAGCCGTGAAGCCGGTGAGTTGAGTTGGAAGTTGGAATGCTGAATGTTGGACGCTCAGCTTGCTTTGCTTGCACGGGTTTAAAAAGAGGGCTGCTATGCACACGATGATGCGCGGACGATGTGTGAACGACAGCGTATATCGGTCCGTCCATGCATATCAGTAAAGTGTAGCTGTCGTGCAGGCTGTGTCGTTCACACCTGCCAAAATATTCTCACGCACGGCACCTTATCAAAAGTCGAAAGGAGAATAGACCTCGCCACTTGGATTAGTGCTGACTTTATCACGCACTCACGGCACTTTATCACGCGCGGCAGCATGTAGAAAAAGAATTTCTTTATTTCTTTATTTTAGGATCAACAAACATGAGGAATGGTGACTTGATAATGCGAGCATGACTTGTCATCAAAGAAGACTTTTAGGAAGGCACCCCAACTTGTCTGCCGTGCTGTCTGACTCATGGCAAATTCTAGCCACTACAGCCTGCACGACAGCTACAGCCGCGTCGCGGCGGCGCGTTAGGCGACGGCGCAAGGCGGCGGCGTGGTGCTGGGCGGGGGAGGCGGAGCTGCGGCTCCGAGGAAGATATGGTGGCGCCGGCCGTTCGATGGGCTCGCGGGCATGGCGGCCTTGGTCTCGGTGGTCGGCGGCTCGGCCTGTCGGCGGCGGCTGGATCACGGGGCGGCGGCCCTGGAAGGTGGCGGCGGGTGAAGCTCGGGCTTCCCGCGACGGCATGGCGTGGTGCTGTCCCTATCCAAGGCGGATCTGCATCGCAGATCTCGTGGTTTTGCCGCGGATTGGTTCAGATCAGAGACGGTGATGAGCGTGCGGGATCGATCTCGACGGCTCTCGCGGCTTGGCGAGGTGGATTGGGAGTCCTCCTCCCAGGCTCCAGTGGTGGCGCATTCAGGCAGTGGCCGGTGTGCCAGGGCTCCTACGGTGGCACTGCTGTTGCGGTTGGTCGTCGGATCTAGGCGGCTAGATCTGGGGCTTTGAAGGCGGTCGAGACAGTGCACAGGTTGTCGGGTGGATGTCCTAGGACGGATCCGATGAAAACTTGTCTTCGGTCGTTGGCCGGAGCCAGTGATTACGATGCCTTGATCATCGTTTCCTTCATGAAGGCATCATCGAGGTACAAATCCCAAACCCACCCAATACCTCCGGGGGAAACCCTAGATCAGTTGATCGGATGAAGGCGGCATTCATGTGTCGTTACCCCCTTGGGGGCGGCATTCTTGGAGATGCACTCAGGCTTGAAGGACCAGCGGATGGCTTCTTTGGTGGAGCGGTGTTTCCTTCTACATATTCATGGCGGCGGCTCTTGGCGGCATGGAGCAGCGGAGGCTTGGCGTCAGATGTGTGGTGATGGACACGCGCAGGAGGTCGACGCTGTCTGGAGTCGTAGTGGCGTCGGCGGCAGCTAGACCGGGCAAGGTCGATGCAGCAGTACAGCTCTGAAGATGGATTGATGGCAGGTAGCTGCGGCGGCCTCATACCCGGCAGCTGTCACTACTAGGAAAAGGGCTATAGATGAAATGGCCACTAATGGCGTACCAGACATGTGGTGCGCCACTACTATATAGCAGTGGCGCACCATGTGCTGGTGCGCCATTAGTGTGACACACGGTGCGCCACTAGTAACAAATTTTTTTTTCATTACTAGTTTAAACTAGTAATGGCGCACTATACCCTGGTGCGCCATTAGTAGTTTTGTAAAAAAAAATATATAGAACTAGTAATGGCGCACTGTGCCCTGGTGCGCCATTAGTGTATTTTTTAATTATTTTTTTGCAAAACTACTAATGGCGCACCACCAGCAGGTGCGCCATTAGTAACCAGGGTTACTAATGGCGCATTTGTACAGCCACACCTACCCACTCACTTTCCCCACTTCATTCTCTCCACCTCCTCCTCCAAGCTTGTCTCGGCTGCCTCCTCCTCCTCACCTCATTTGCACCATAGATTCATCCAAATTAAGTGGTTAAATTACCTTTTTTTGATAGG
The DNA here is from genome assembly GCF_018294505.1 of Triticum aestivum. Classification (NCBI taxonomy): domain Eukaryota; kingdom Viridiplantae; phylum Streptophyta; class Magnoliopsida; order Poales; family Poaceae; genus Triticum; species Triticum aestivum. The sequence continues at coordinate 484,567,740 of NC_057811.1, forward strand.
TAAGTAAGGGGAAGCTATCTTTATGTTGTTCTCCCACCAACAACGTGCACATGCACTTTTTATGGCCTAGCTAGATCTATGTATGTTTGTGGTGTTGCATATATGTTTGTGTTTGCACGTACCGGTATTTGAAATGCGATAGTTGCCAATATTTTGCCGGAATGTTGATTCATTTCCGTTTCGGCGAGAATTTTGGCACTATGCATTCTTTTTTGTCCTATTTTTAGGGAAAGTCATGCCAAATTTTTTCTTGGTTCTAAAATATCGTTTTGCTCTACCCCGCAGGCGACCATGGTCCGCACGATGACCGAAGGCATCGTGAATAGGTTTTTGAGCTCCGCGAAGGCCGAGATGCTTCAAAAGAACGAGACGGAGATAAGATGTCCATGTCGAAGATGCAAGCTGAAGAGCCTTATTGCGGACCCGGATTCCGGGCAGGTGCGGGACCACCTGCTCTTGCGTGGTTTCATGGATGGCTATCGATGGCAAGGTGATGAAGATGACTATGAAGTCGTCCATGGGGGCCGGGCAAGAAATGAGGAAGGGCAGCAAGACAACCACCGCGGCTCCGGCGGGCGAGAAGACGAAGAATCTCCAGGACATGATCACGACGGTGATGTTGTACACAGTCATCATGTAGAAGATGCCGGACATGATGATGAGGAAGATGCCAGAGCAGACGAAGGGCATGATCATGAAGATGAAGATGTCGGCGGAGCAGACGACGATGGACCATCGAAGGGCTCGGTGCAGGACCCTCATATTCAAGAGCTGCTTCTCAAGCAGACGGATAACGCAAGAGCTGCCGCCCGAGAGAAAGCCAAGCTGGATCAACTGGAGATAGACGCGGTTACTCCATTGTATGAAGGATGCAGGCCCGAGGATACCCGCCTGAAAGTAACGCTCATGGCTCTGGAGATGAAGGTAAAACACAAAATGACCGACGCATGCTTCGACGAGAACATGTCATTCTGGCACGAACGTCTTCCCAAGGGGAACAAGTGCCCGACCAGTTTCGAGGAGGCGAAGAAAATCGTGTGTCCTCTGGATTTACCGCACGTGAAATACCATGTGTGCATGAACAATTGCATCATTTATTGGGACGAGCACGCGGAGTCTACCATATGTACGGTGTGCGGCGTCACTCGATACAAGAAGAGGAAGAAAGCTCCTCGAAAAGTGGTGTGGTACTTTCCAATCACTCCTCGTCTGCAGCGGTATTTCACGGACCCTAAGGTAGCAAAGCTCCTGCGTTGGCACGCAGATAGGGAGGAGAAGAAGCGAGAAGATGACGCAAATGATCCGGAGATAAATAAAAAAGACAAGATGCTGAGTCACCCTAAGGATGGGAGCCAGTGGCAAGCGTTGAACTTCGAACACCCAGAATCTGGGAAGGATCCAAGGAACATCGTGCTGGGCGCGAGCACCGATGGAGTCAATCCGTTTGGCAGCCAGAGAAGCACACATAACACCTGGCCTGTGTTTGTGTGGATGTACAACCTTCCCCCCTGGTTGTGCATGAAGAGGAAGTACATTCACATGAGTATGCTAATTGAAGGGCCGAAACAACCAGGGAACGACATCAATCTGTATCTGGGGCTGCTGAAAGAGGAGCTAGACACGCTGTGGAAAACGCCAGCCAATACGTGGGACGCCGCAGAGAAAGAATATTTCCCTATGAGAGCCGCACTGCTCACGACGGTGCACGACTATCTCGGTTACGGATATCTCGCGGGGCAGGTCGTCCACGGATTTTCTGGATGCGTCAGGTGCATGGATGACACAACGTATCGCCAGCTAGATAGAGATCTCGGGTCTTCGAAAACCATGTTCATGGGACATCGAGGGTGGCTTCGCGACGATGACCCGTGGAGGAAACGCAAGGATCTGTTCGATGGTGAAACCGAACCCCGAAGACGCCCGCATACGAGGAGCGGCGAGGAAATAGACGAGCTGTTGAAAAATTGGAAAGATTGCCCACTGCCGGGAAAGAAGCAAAAGGCGCCAGAGCCGGGAAAGAAGCGAAAGGCGCCAGAGCCGCTGTTGAAGGTATGGAAAACGAGGTCTGTTTTCTGGGACTTGCCGTACTGGAAGATCCACCGTGTGCCTCACAGCCTTGATGTCATGCATATCACGAAGAACGTGTGCGAGAGTCTGCTTGGTACCCTGCTCAACATGCCAGAGAGGACCAAAGATGGGCCGAAAGCAAGGGCAGACTTGAAATCAATGGGCATCAGGGAGGAGCTTCACGCTAATGATGATGATGATGATGATGATGATGATGAGGTGAAGCAGGACACGGAAAGTCCTCGCAAAGGCAAAAAGGCCAAGAAGACCGGAAATGACTACCCTCCCGCGTGCTTCACTCTAAGTCAGGAGGAGATCGATCAGTTTTTCACCTGCCTCGTAGGAGTAAAACTTCCTTATGGTTACGCGGGGAAGATAAGCAGATACCTAGACCCAGCGTAGCAGAAGTTCAGCGGGATGAAGTCTCACGACTGTCACGTGCTGATGATGCAGATACTTCCAGTTGCAATCCGTGGGATCATGGACGCGCACGTCTGTGAAACGCTATTTCGCCTATGCAACTTTTTCGACGTCATCTCTCGGAAGTCGGTTGGCGTGAGGCAACTCAGAAGGCTACAGGAAGAGATCATGGTGATACTATGCGAGCTTGAGATGTACTTCCCGCCCGCATTCTTCGACGTTATGGTGCATCTGCTGGTCCATATCGTGGAGGATACCATTCAACTCGGGCCGACGTTCCTGCACAGCATGATGCCGTTCGAAAGGATGAATGGTGTCATCAAAGGATTCGTTCACAACATGGCACGTCTAGAGGGAAGCATAGCCAGGGGCTTTCTGACCTAAGAGTGTATCTCCTACTGCACGAATTATCTAGGCATCGAGAACCCCGTTGGTCTGCCCGTCAACAGGCACCTCGGCAGGCTCGCTGGATGGGGTCACCGTGAGGGTCGCCGCGAAATGCATGTCGACTTCGAGGGTCGACTCACCAACTTTGAAAGAGCAAACCTAGTCGCGCTACAACACATAGACGTAGTCGATCCTTGGGTGGTAGAGCACAAAACCTTTATTGAGAAGACGTACAATGACCGAGGCCAACAGAGGACGGACGGAGATATAATCAAAGAGCACAACTCATGTTTCACGCGTTGGTTCAAGCAGAAGCTTATGTCGTACCCTTTACATGAGGATTCTTCTGCGGAAGAACAACTCATATTCGCCTTGTCACAGGGCGCCGGGCACAACCTGATGACGACGTATGAGGCGTACGATATCAACGGCTACACATTCTACACCGAGGACAAGGGCATGAAGAGCGATGGTTATGAGAACTCCGGGGTAACGATGGAATCCTACACCGGTAACGACAAGGACAGATACTACGGAAGGATCGAGGAGATCTGGGAGCTGAGCTACGCTGGAGAGAAGGTCCCGATGTTCCGTGTCAGATGGGCCAAGAGCGTCATAAAAGAAGACCGGTATTTCACCACCATGGTTATACCCGAAGCCAAATCCAAGACCGCAGGCGCGAACGTCACCGCGAAAAATGAGCCATGGGTACTGGCTTCCCAAGTGGACCAATGCTTCTTCATTACCGACCCGTCAAAGCCCAGTCGTGTTGTCGTGAGGAGAGGCAAAAGGAAGATCATCGGAATGGATGGAGTCGCCAATGAGCAAGACTTCGACAAGTACGGCGACCCGAAGATGGAACATGATGACGACGATGAAGTATCAGCATACACCACAAGAAGAAGCAGGACCACCCTACCTAAAGGACGTCCGTTCAAGAGAAGAACTCCATTTACGAAAAATAAGGGCAAGAACATTGTGAACAGATAGCTAGCTAAGATCGATTGTATTTAAATTGTAGCCTTCATTTCTCGATTGTATTTCATGGGCACTTTTTGAAGTCATGAATATTTTTAAATTTCATGGACACTCGATCTCGATCCCCCTCCATCTCGATCGCTATCCCACCTCGCCAGATCCGGTCCCCCTCGCCGCCGAGCACCCCCCGCACCCTCTCCCCCGCTCCACCGGCCGCCGCCGCCGACCCCCCGCACCCTCCCCCGCTCCACCGCCGCCGACGACCCACCGCACCCTCCCCCGCTCCACCGCCGCCGACGACCCACCGCACCCCTCCCCCGCACCCTCCCTAGCCCGCTCCACCGGCCGCCGCCGCCGACCCACCGCACCCTCCCCCGCTCCACCGCCGCCGACGACCCACCGCACCCTCCCCCGCTCCACCGCCGCCGACGACCCCCCGCACCCTCCTCGGCCCGCTCCACCGTCACAAATGAATGCAACGAAAATTGCAAAAAAAACAAATTTGATTATATTTTCAAATAACAAATTTGATGATATTTTCAAATAATAAATTTGACGATATTTTTTCATATTCATAAATATTTTCAAATAACAAATTTGATGATATTTTAAAAAAAATTATTACTGTTTTTATAAAAAATTATTACTGTTTCATATTCATTTTCATTTTCTAAAAAATTATTAGATGCAACAAAAAATAATAATTACTTATGGCGCACCTCTGGCTGGTGCGCCATTGCTATATAAAAAAAATATTACTAATGGCGCACCTCTGGCTGGTGCGCCATTGCTATATATATATAAAAAAAGATTACTAATGGCGCACCGATCGTGGGTGCGCCGTTGCTATCTAAAAAAACATACTAATGGCGCACCGCTGCGGGGTGCGCCATTAGTAAGCTTCCCCCCTAGCTAATTCCTCCCTCTCCCTCGCCAGATCCCCTTCGTCCCTCTCCCTCGCCAGATCCACCCGCGCGCTGCCCCGACCCACGACGCCGCCGCCCCGACCCCCCGCCGCCCCCGCGCCCCCACCACTGCAGCTCCCCCGCGCCGCCGCCCCCGCGCCCCCACCACTGCAGCTCCCCCGCGCCCCCGCGCCCCGAGTCGGAGGAGGAGGACCAGGAGGAGGACGAGGAGGAGGAGGAGACGACGACCGCCTCTACCTCAGCTCAGCCAGGCCACGCGACGCTGAGCTAGGTGCCTCTGCTTCGACCGTTGGAGTTAGGCGCCTCTGCTTCGACCGGATCGGGATCGTCTTCAACCTTCGGTCACCGGCGATCTTCCTCGATTTGGGCATCCCCTGTTGCTCCTAGTCACTCGCCGGGTCTCTGTGTGCCTCTGCGGTGAGCCCCTCTGCCGATTCCCCGCCTTTCCCCTTCGAATCCCTCGGCGTAGAAGTCCCACGGGCTAGGCCGTCACGGCGGAGCTTCGCTCTCCACTTTCCTGGCTGCCCTCCCACGGGCCCTGGCCGCATCCGTCCGCGCCCCTGCGGCACCCCCCACGCGTGCCCGCGCCTGCCTGGGCCACGCCCTGCCTCGCCCCTGGAACGCACTCTCCGTGCCCGCAGCCGCCCAGCCGCCCGTGCGTGTCCGCGTCCCACTGTTGGTCCTGTCGCGCGCACCCCTGCTGTGCACCATAGCCTCATCCCGCTGCTATTGCTGCACTGCTGCCACTGCAACTCTGCTGCTGTTGCCCTCAGACTAGCATCATAGACCAGTTGCCACCGTGCCTGTATGATAGCTGCATCGACTTCATCCAGTATGTAGAATGGTGATTGCCTGAAATTGTGAATGGCAAACAGCAATGCCAGTGCAGCAACAGTCTTCCCACCAGATAACTGTTTCATATCCCTAAAGCACTGATTTTTTGTGTGTGGGTGATATCCCTAGTATGTTGCATAGCTCTGTACTTGATTGATTCCATGTAGAAATGGATCATCTTCATTTTCTAGATTTAAATACGATGTTCCTCTGAGTGGGTGCGTGTGACCTTTTTGTTGACTGCTTGTAGATTTTGTCTATGCCTTTAGATATTATGATCAAAGGCTTCCATGAACAGCTCATACCTTCTTGGCTTGACAGAGTTATACTTGATAGATGAAGTATATGTGTATTCAGATGCTTTGTGTAATTGTACCTGTTATATCTGACCAATGTTTATTGTGGTTTTGATTTTGTTACAGTGTTCTCAAGTATAACAACATAGTGGGATCATTTGTCAACATAGTGGGATCATTTTGCAGATTCCAGCAAACAACATAGTGGGATCATTTGTCAAGGCCAGCATCAGAGTGCTAATTTACAGGTATAAATAGATAAAAGATTCAGAGAGTAGCTCTTTTCTTACCAGCATCATGAAGGTTGGGAATATCTTTGTAGAAAACAAAAAGATTAGGAAACTGAATCTAAGGACCAGGGCTAAACCTCTGTACTTTACTGTCTTTAACATGGTATAAAATACCTGAACTGAATTTGTGGGGCCTCTAAAATTAAACTCAAGATTCTGGTGTTTAACCCTATTGTGTTGCTTCTATAAATAATATAAAAGCTGTGAAAAAGAAATCTGTGGAGTTGGCACTTTACATAAGGTTGTAGATCATTTTACATTGCTGGCTTTAACATGATACCAATTGGCACCTGAACCTTTCTTTTGGAGAGTTCTCTGAACTTCAATGAAGCATAAAGTAGAATGCGAAGCTTGTCTTGAGGCTCATCTTTGAGACAGGTTATCTGTGTCGGTTGTCGGAGCCTTGGAGGTTACTGCTGAGAGCTGTCACAGCAGTGCGTGGCGTCAGTGATGGCCAAGCTGCTAGTTCAACTACTGGCCAACTAGTGGCCCTTGTTATCAAAGTAGTCTTGCCACATGTTCATAGTAATCTCCAACCATATTAGCAGTACTGAATAAAACTTGTCTTGTTTTATGGGAATGGTTGATTACCTTGATTATACTTACTGGATGGTTTATTTATAGTTCTTAAAATATGAAAATGAAAATTATTTGTATCCCTCGTTGAAGGTATTTGACTCTATAAATCATATTGATGTTGACTCTATAATCATACTGATACTGATGTTAAAGGTATTTCTAGCAAAACCTGAAATGCTAGATGGATTGATTTTTCTGAGCTGTTTGTGCTCCCTGCATCTTTCAGCTCTCATTTTCAGTGGAGTTGTTGAATTATATGCTCTTATTGGACATATGTATATAGTACATAGCGTCGACCAAGCACGGAGATAAGAGAGGACACTTCTCTCTATTAATTAGCTAGCTAACACAATATATGAAACACCTAAATTAACCCCCCAAAACCCCTAAACCACCCCCTTTCAAAAAAAAAACCTCAGCTCCTGCCAGCTGCTGACGCATGGATGCCTATTGGTCCCGGTTGGTGACACCAACCGGGACAAAAGGCCCTGGCTATTGGTCCCGGTTGGTGGCACCAACCGGGACCAAAGGCCCCCCTGCCTGGGCTGGCAGCAGCGGCCACGTGGAGGACCTTCTGTCCCGGTTCGTGTAAGAACCGGGACTAAAGGGTTAGTGCTTTAGTAACGACCCTTTAGTCCCGGTTCGAGAACCGGGACAAAAGGCCCTTACAAACCGGGGTAAAAGCCCCTTTTCCTACTAGTGCATGTTTTACGTGTTGATCCATCAATTGCTAGTTTGCTAGGTTTTGTCTCCAACCATCGTGTCGTGATGATTTTGCAGGTACCCCGAGAGGCCCTTGAGTTTGCCGGAATGTCGATTAACTTCCGTTCCGGCAAATTCGGGTACTCCATATGTCCTATTTTCAGCAAAGGTCATGCTGAAATTTTCCGTGAATTTTAGCATGACTTTGCTAAAAATAGGACATATGGGGTACTTGCGACTAATGCATGGGCCAGGGTATCTTAGTACTTAATTAAGTAGGATCAACTGCCTCTTGTGTTATACATATAGAAGTGTGATATGTTTACTGTCTCTTGGTGTTTGTCCTTAATTAAGTAGGGTATATTATTAGAAGATACCCATATATATCGGTCAACCTAGGGTGCCTCGGCATCGATAAACCCTAAATGATGAAAACTTAACTTAGCATTTAGGGTGCCTCGGCGTCGACAAACCCTAAATGATAAAACCTTGGCTTTTAGGGTGCCTCGGTGTCGATGAGAACCTAAATGATGTACGCTTAGGCTTTTAGGGTGCCTCGGCGTCGACAAACCCTAAATGATAAAAGCTTAGCTTTTAGGATGCCTCGGTGTCGACAAACCCTAAATGATGAGACCATGATCTTGTTCCTTGACAATAACCAACTTTTTGACCAAACTTTTTTCCTATTTAGAGCGAAACATGGCCCACAACGATGAGGCCGGCGGTTCGGGCGGCAAGCAATTCTGGGAGCTGTCCCAGGAGCTGGAGGAAGAACCTCACCGCTATGAGGACGCCGCGGAAGACACCGATCCTGACTACACAACCCCTAGTGGCGTCGGGGATGACACCACTGATGGTGCCGCCGAGGATGCCATCACTGATGATGGCGGCGCACGCACAGATGGCAGCCAACCGAAGAGGCAACGGAAGGACCGGCACCCGAGCGTGCTCGGCACCGTCAAGGAGGAATTACTGAAGTGAACTCCGACGGGCATCCAACGGCGCCCAAAGAATTAGTCAAGGGGTACTCGGTTCAGCTCGGGTGCATTCTCCGGAGCACCGTCTCGATCAACACCGAGAACCTAAGGCATAAGGACCGAGGGAATTTGCGCAGCCTCCTCTTCACGAAGCTGCACGAACGATACAAGTTCCCCGCTGACTTTGCAAACACACGCCTCTCAGGGAATAAAGTGAACAGTGCCGCCCTCACGAGGATGAGCACGGCCCTGTCTACTTGGAGAAGCACGGTGAAGGCAATGATTGAAAAAGGTGATAGTTATGAGAAGATCAAGGCGAAATATCCTTTGATCAGCGAAGATGACTACAAGGAGTTCAAGATCAAGTGCGAGAGCAGCGCAACCTCCGAAACAAGTCAGTGGGGGAAAGAAATGCGGCAGTTGAACTTAGGGGTCCACCAACTCGGTCCCGGCGGTTACAGAGTGGCGGAGCCTATATGGGACAAGGAGGACGCGGAGCGTGCCGAGCAAGGCCTACCGCCCCGCTTCGAGAAATGTCGTGACAAGCAGACCAGGAACTTTGTCAGGGCCCGGTACAAGGAGGACCTGGTAACAAAGGAGCTTACCACGGATCCGAAGACCAGGGCGCTTGAGCTTGTTCTGGTAAGGAATACACCCCCGCGTAATTAGCTCCATATGGTTGCATTCTAATTAATGAAGCCAAATTTCTAAATGGTTCACATTCCTTCCGCAGGAGGCTGAAAGCAGTAGCGCGGGGTCGTCTCAGAGCTCCCCTTTCGACACCCCTTTAAATAGGGCGTTGAACGTAATGAAAAACAAGGATAAGCTCAGTAAGCCGTCGTCAGCTGGTCGTGTGGCCGGCAAAGGCTTGTCCACAAAATGGTCGTCATACTATACCACTGGTGGGCGAAAGGAGAAAAAGACCAGCTCGGAAAGCCAGTCACGCGAGGTTCAAGAACTCAAGGCACAAGTGGCGCGGATTCCGAAGATTGTCCAAGAGCAAGTGCAACAACAACTAGGAACGACGCTCACCGCCATGGTGCCTACCTTGATTCAGGGGCTGACGACGTGGATTGCAGGCGGCCAACAAGGGCCTCCCCCGGTTCCCAGCTTCACGACCACTAGTAGGAAAGGGGCTTTTACCCCGGTTCATAAGGGCCTTTAGTCCCGGTTCTGGAACCGGGACTAAAGGGTCGTTACTAATGCCCTAGCCCTTTAGTCCCGGTTCTTACACGAACCGGGACTAAAGGCCGTCCACGTGGCCGGTGCGGGGAGCCCAGGCAGGAGGGCCTTTGGTCCCGGTTGGTGCCACCAACCGGGACCAATAGGCAGGGCCTTTTGTCCCGGTTGGTGTCACCAACCGGGACCAATAGGCATCCACGCGTCAGCACCTGGCAGGAGCTGAGGTTTTTGGTTTTTTTGAAAGGGGGTGGTTTAGGGGTTTTGGGGGGTTAATTTAGGTGTTTCATATATTGTGTTAGCTAGCTAATTAATAGAGAGAAGTGTCCTCTCTTATCTCCGTGCTTGGTCGACGATACGTACTATATACGTATGGAGAGGAGTAGACACGCTAGCTAGTAATCAAATGAAGGAAATAGAAGATCGTCATGAACATATGCATACAGAGAGAAGTGATATCGACCACCTCTCCTTCTCCGAGATATTGGTCGAACAACAAGTTCTCGTATATCTATCCGACACTACCGGCTACATATATACAATAATTATCTCTTACAATACAATCTCCTAATTATATTGTAGGAACACAGGGTCCACATAGTATTCTCCGTTTTCAGCGATCACGTGGTCAAGGAAGAATGCCGCCAATTCCTCTTGAATTCCTCGCATACGATCTTCTGCTAGGAGTTCATCCCGCTTCCGAAACATCTAATTTGAAGAAGGGGGTCAATACATATATATATGAATAAATGAAACTCAACACAAATGATGGTAATAAAATAAAATTGTGAATATTATTGCTTACGCACTTCATATTGTTCTTCAGTGTAGCCCTGCTCACAGGTATGGTAGCGGATGGACTCGCAAACGTAGTATCCACAGTAATTATTCCTGGGTTCCTGCCACAACCACTTTACAAGAAATAGAGGTCAATCAAACTGATAAGCAAGCATGCTAAATGGTATTGATGAAACTACCGCTTGAATCACTAGGAGATGCGCGGAACATGCTACTATAGTACTTACTTTCGGGTGATTAAATTGCAGCTTCTTCGGCAGTCCCGGAGCTTTTAAGGTGAATTTTCTCCAAACCCTGCCAGACAAAGAAAACAATTACTTGATATCAGGAAATGAACAAAGTTGCTGATATGGTGAATAATGATCGATTTAACTTACTTCTCGAGCATTTGAGTCATGTTCGCATAGTCCTGGGGATCTTTTCGTCTCGAGTCTAAGACGGTTACTACTCCCGGCTCAAGCTTAATCTCTAGGAGAATATAGTGGAAGCTGCGCATGTATGCATAAGTCATCAATTACATTACCATAACCTGGACTAATAAGGGAAACCGAATATGCACAAGACAGTAACACTCACTTGAAGTTGTAAGGAAAGAGTATTATATCTTTGTTTTGATTTAATACCAACGATTGTAGCTAGTTGGCCTCGGCTTCTTTGGGATGTTTTTCAACCGTATATGCATCTATGAGATTTGTGTTAATGAACCCAATATCACCGATTTGTCTTTTCTTCAATTCGGCGATCTTCAATCCGCATAATATAGTGAGGATAAGTATAAATACATGCAATGAAAGAGCTGACCTATATAGAGAGACTTAATGACAGAAGTAGTAGTACTTACAGACAGTAGCAAGTGATCGTTGTTTTATCGAGGGCCTTTTGATTGTAAAACTGGAAGAAATACTCAAATGGAACATTCAGCAGTTCAATTCCAACGAGGTCATGCTCCGGTTTAACTCTCAGCGTCAAAGTACTCATCCCATCAGACTCTCTGCAGGTTTTCATGTACCAATCATGTAGTCTTCGCATCTTCGTGCTTAGAGATCCGACATCTTTGACGAGAGGCTTCCGTAATGGTATTTGTGTTCGTCCACCTCCATGATTTCATAATGTACATCGTCGGGCAGGTAATCTCCAAGATTGCTATAACCGGGCACCATACTCGGATCATTAGCGACGATGTCTTTTGACACCTTGAGCGGGGGGCACGATTGGTTCGCTTGTTCGCCGAGCTGGGCAATTTTTTTCCCAGCTCGTCGTTCTTTCATCCTTTTATCACTGACAGTACTTCCCGACCGCTCCGCTGCGGCATATGTCTTTGCAAGAACGCGCTCATAGTTGCCTCTCGGCGGAGACTTTGGTGGTTTTGTCAGGGCAGCCAGAGTGCGCTTTGCTTTCACCGGATCTACCTTCTCCTCCGGAGGTGGATGTTTCTTTGCTTTCACCCCTTCAAAGAAGTTCTTCACTTCGGCTCGCACGATCTTCGCGTTCTCCTCCTCGGTCCTCTTATATGGTAACTTCTCTGGAGTCTTCAGAGAAGGACCGAATCTGTATTGCCTCCCGCCTCTGGCAGCTGTACTGCTAGACGCCGGCAGAGAAGACGGAGCGGCTGCGGCTGTCTACTTTCCTTGCTTACGAGGCGGAGGAGAAGGACTACGACGCGCCGGAGCAGCCGCAGTGGCGGCGGGTCTCTTCCGCCCTTGCTGATGAGGCGGAGAAGGAGGAGGCTGGCTGCTCTGGCGCGCCGGCGCTGGCGGAGAAGGAGGCGGAGTGCCGCCACGTGCCGGAGAAGGAGGCTGAGTGCCCTGATCACTCGCCGGAGGAGGAGGCAGAGGAGGAGGCGGAGGAGGAGGCGGATTGCCCTTACTCGCCGGAGCCGTCCAGTTCGGAAGCTTGATGAGCTCCTTCCGCCATAGGCATGGAGTCTTCAGAGCTAAACCCAGCCGAGTCTCCCCTTCACCCGTAGGGTGGTCAAGCTGGAGGTCCTCAAATCCCTCCGTTATTTCATCCACCATCACCCTAGCATATCCTTCTGGAATCGGCCGACAGTGGTAGGTTGCGCCGGGTTCAGTAGGTAAAACAGAGCCAACAGCCGCCTTGACTTTCAAGTTCTGCCATTCCGCCATAAGGTGGCAATGTTGAGACTCTGTGATAACATCCACGGGGTAGCTAGCAGGAGCCGCATGCTCCAGCTGAGGCAGCTCGGTGGAAGCCACGCTGCTTCTCCGCTGAGATGGCGGTGTAGCTTCGGGGGCAGTTTCGGCATCTCGATTGCCGTCTCGTTCCTCTAGCGCTTGAACCCTTTCGTGCAGCTTCTGAATTTGGATCTGCTCCACTTTTTTCCTCCTCTCCTTGGTTTTGTAACCGCCCGCGTCCGAAAAACCAGCCTTCCACGTAACGGAGCCTGGCGTGCCTCGTGTTCGTCCAGGGTGCTCAGGATTCCCGAGGGCCATTGTGAGCTCGTCGTTCTCTCTGTCTGGAACGAACGTCCCTTGCTGCGCTGCATCGATATAGTGCTTAAGCTTCTTGACGGGTATTGCAAGTTGCTCGTCCGTCCAACGACACCTCCCTGATACAGGGTCCAAGGTTCCGCCAGCCCCGAAGAACCAAGTCCGGCAACGGTCTGGCCAGTTCATTGTCTCTGGTTCGATCCCTTTATCAAGCAGATCCCTCTCAGACTTGGCCCACTTAGGCCGGGCTTTGAGGTAGCCACCTGACCCCGTGCGATGGTGAAGCTTCTTCTTCGCAGCATTCTTCTTGTTTGTCGCTGACATCTTCTTACTCTTTTCTGATGTCTTGTGGGCCACAAATGCGGGCCAGTGATCTCTGATCTTCTCATACCGGCCGATGAATTCTGGTGTCTCTTCTTTGTCGACAAACGTTTTCAGCTCATTCTTCCACCTCCTAAATAGGTCTGCCATCTTCTTAAGAGCATGAGACTTGATTATTTGCTCTATAACTGGCTTCTCCGGATCCTCCTCTGGCGGTAGGGTGAAATTTGCCTTCAGCTCAGTCCAAAGATCATCTTTCTGCATATCATTGACATAAGACACCTCAGGGTCTTCCTTCTTAGGCTTATACCATTGGTGGATGCTGATCGGGATCTTGTCCCTAACTAGAACCCCGCACTGAGCAGCAAAAGCATCCTTTGTCCGGAGGGGTTCAATCGGTTGGCCGTCGCGCGCGATTGCTGTGATCTCAAACCTTTCATCCGAGCGCAACTTTCTCTTCGGGCCTCGTCTCTTTACCGCAGTTGTGCTCGATCCGGAGGGCTAGAAAAAAGAAGAAAGACGAGTGTTAATTAATAGGTGTACATACCAAAACAATGAATGCATCAATTAGCTAGTCAGCACAGGCTTAACTAATATATTTACCTGGTCGGACTCTGTTCGGTCATCGGAGCCGTCACCACGGGCTCCTTCTTGCACCAGCATTGGGTCACCGGAGCCATCATAATCATGTCTTTCCTCCTCAACTCTTCGATCACCGTAGCCTGCTTCTTCACCCTGTTCTTCCAGACCATCATTGTCGTTAAGATACGACAAGATATCACCTCCGGCTAAGATTATGTCCCCCAACACCTCTTCTGCTTGCTCATCTCGTCCGTGCTCCATTGTTTCTGCAAATATTACAACATGGCAATTATTACACAAACATGACAGCAGGTGGATATATTAGTGCAAACGTAGACCTAGCTTATTCCGGGTTTGGGGTGGCCTAGGCAACGCTTCAAGGGTAGGGGCGCAGCGGGAGGGGGTAGGAGACCGGCATCGTTTTTTTCTAGGGTTTGGGTGTCCTCGAGAGTTTTGGTCGAGCGAGAGGGCCGGGGGTGCTCCCGTGGTATAAGTTATCACGGTCGAGAGGGGGTATACATATCGACCGTCCATCATGTCGAAGTTATCTGGGAGGGAGTTATATATATCGACAACGACGACATACATACACGGGAAATAATGTTATCGGGGAGGGGGTATATCAACCCCCCCCCCCACGTGTTGAAGTTATCGGGAGGGGGTTTTATATCGACAACGACGACATACATACACGGGAAAATAATGTTATCGAGGAGGGGGTATATCGACCCCCCCTCGTGTTGAAGTTATCGGGAGGGGGTAATATCGACAACGACAACATACATACACGGGAAAATAATGTTATCGGGGAGGGGGTATATCGACCCCCCCCCCCACGTGTTGAAGTTATCAGGAGGGGGTTATATCGACAACGACGACATATATACACGGGAAAATAATGTTATCGGGGAGGGGGTATATCGACCCCCCCTCGTGTTGAAGTTATCCCCCCTCGTGTTGAAGTTATCGGGAGGGGTATGTATCGACGACGACAGACCCGATAAAACATAAGAAAACGAAGAAGAAATAAAAAGAGGAGAAGAAGAAAGGAATAGAGGAGAGGATTGAAAAAAAAAAGAAGAAAAAAAAGAGGATAAGAAGAAAGGAATAGAGGAGAAGAAGAAAAAATAGAATATTTTCCATTTTTTCTTCTTCTCCTCTATTCCTTTCTTCTTCTCCTCTTTTTTTCTTCTTTTTTCCTCTTCTTATTTATTTCTCCTCTTCTTCCTCTCCTCTTCTTCTTTCTTTCCTCTTCTTATTTTCTTCTTTCCTATCCTTCTTTTTCTTCTTCTTCCCTTCCTAGCTAGATATATAAAACTTTTCTAAAATTGTAACTTTTGCATATATAAGACTTTTCCATGTGGATCATCATTTCTCATATATATCGAATATATATCCATTGTCATATATAAATGAAGGAAATATGCCCTAGAGGCAATAATAAAGTATTATATATTTCCTTATATCATGATAAATGTTTATTATTCATGCTAGAATTGTATTAACCGGAAACATAATACATGTGTGAATACATAGACAAACAGAGTGTCACTAGTATGCCTCTACTTGACTAGCTCGTTAATCAAAGATGGTTATGTTTCCTAGCCATAGACATGAGTTGTCATTTGATTAACGGGATCACCTCATTAGGAGAATGACGTGATTGACTTGACCCATTCCGTTAGCTTAGCACCCGATCGTTTAGTATGTTGCTATTGCTTTCTTCATGACTTATACATGTTCCTATGACTATGAGATTATGCAACTCCCGTTTACCGGAGGAACACTTTGTGTGCTACCAAACGTCACAACGTAACTGGGTGATTATAAAGGTGCTCTACAGGTGTCTCCAAAAATACTTGTTGGGTTGGCGTATTTCGAGATTAGGATTTGTCACTCCGATTGTCGGAGAGGTATCTCTGGGCCCACTCGGTAATGCACATCACTATAAGCATTGCAAGCATTGTGATTAATGAGTTAGTTGCGGGATGATGTGTTACGGAACGAGTAAAGAGACTTGCCGGTAACGAGATTGAACTAGGTATCGAGATACCGACGATCAAATCTCGGGCAAGTAACATACCAGTGACAAAGGGAACAACGTATGTTGTTATGCGGTCTGACCGATAAAGATCTTCGTAGAATATGTAGGAGCCAATATGGGCATCCAGGTCCCGCTATTGGTTATTGACCGGAGACGTGTCTCGGTCATGTCTACATAGTTCTCGAACCCGTAGGGTCCGCACGCTTAACGTTACGATGACAGTTTTATTGAGTTTTGATGTACCGAAGGAGTTCGGAGTCCCGGATGAGATCGGGGATATGACGAGGAGTCTCGAAATGGTCGAGACGTAAAAATCGATATATTGGACGACTATATTCGGACTTCGGAAAGGTTCCGAGTGATTCGGGTATTTTTCGGAGTACCGGAGAGTTACGGGAATTCGTATTGGGCCTTAATGGGCCATACGGGAAAGGAGAGAAAGGCCTCAAAAGGTGGCCGCACCCCTCCCCATGGTCTGGTCCGAATTGGACTAGGGAAGGGGGGCGCACCCTTCCTTCTTTCTCCTTCCCCCTTCCCTTCTCCTACTCCCACAAGGAAAGGAGGAGTCCTACACCCGGTGGGAGTAGGACTCCCCCCTATGGCGCGCCTCTCCCCTTGGCCGGCTGCCTCCCCCTTGCTCCTTTATATACGGGGGCAGGGAGGCACCCCAGAGACACAACAATTGATCCTTGAGATCTCTTAGCCGTGTGCGGTGCCCCCTTCCACCATATTATACCTCGATAATACCGTTGCGGAGCTTAGGCGAAGCCCTGCGTCGGTGGAACATCATCATCGTCACCACGCCGTCGTGCTGACGAAACTCTCCCTCAACACTCGGCTGGATCGGAGTTCGAGGGACGTCATCGAGCTGAACGTGTGTAGAACTCGGAGGTGCCGTACGTTCGGTACTTGATCGGTCGGATCGTGAAGACATACGACTACATCAACCGCGTTGTGATAACGCTTCCACTGTCGGTCTACGAGGGTACGTGGACAACACTCTCCCCTCTCGTTGCTATGCATCACCATGATCTTGCGTGTGCGTAGGAAATTTTTTGAAATTACTACGTTCCCCAACAATAAAAACTTTCTATATATGAACAAAAAACTTTCTATGAACAAAAAAACATTTTTGACATATATATTCATACATTTTGAACATCTACATACATACAAATTTTTTTTGTTCACATATACATTATAGCCACATACACATATACATCACATATGAACAAAAAAATTAAACTAATAAAAAAACATATAGCCACATATGAACAAAAACATATAGCCACATACATACACATATACATTATATATATATGATCAAAAAACAATTAACTAATAAAAAAACAGAGCCGGGGCGGCGGCTCTCACAGCGGGGGCGGCTAGGACGATGGCGACGGCGGGGGCGGCGAGGGCGCCGGCGCGCGGGGGCGGGACGGGGCGGGGACGGCGAGGGCGCCGGCGAGCACGCGCGGGCCGGGCAGGGGGGCTCGGGGCGCCGAGGCGGCGCGCGCGAGCAGGGGAGCACGAGGCGGGGCGGCGCGTGGGGGCAGGGCGACGGCGACGAGCACCGGGCGGCGACCTGTCGAGGCAAGGGCGCGGGGCGAC
The DNA here is from genome assembly GCF_018294505.1 of Triticum aestivum. NCBI lineage: Eukaryota > Viridiplantae > Streptophyta > Magnoliopsida > Poales > Poaceae > Triticum > Triticum aestivum. The sequence goes on from NC_057811.1 coordinate 484,585,181, forward strand.
GGCGACGAGGAGCGGGCGGCGACGGCGAGTACGTGTAGCCTGGCGGCGTCGGGGGCAACTGGCGAGGTATCTGAAAATTTCCCAAGTGTTGGCTTATATAGGCACACCTTTGGTCCCGGTTGGTGGCACCAACCGGGACCAATGCCACCCTTTAGTCCCGGTTGGTGCCACCAACCGGGACCAAAGGTCCCTTTTCAGCAGCCCAAAGGGCGAGAAGCGGCGGCCTTTGGTCCCGGTTGGTGGCACCAACCGGGACTAAAGGGGGGCATTGGTCCCGGTTGGTGCCACCAACCGGGACCAAAGGCCTTACGCTGCCCGCGGCCAAAAGTTTAGTCCCACCTCGCTAGTTGAGAGGGGCTCGGAGTGGTTTATAAGCCCCACTGCGACTGCCCTCTCGAGCTCCTCTCAAATGCAGGCTTACGGGCCTAATGTCACACTGTGCTGTCTGTGGGCCTACTGGGCCTTCTGCGGGCCTGAATCCTGGCCCAGGTTGGGTTTCTAGTCGTATTCAGGCCGTGGTGGCCCAATAGGTGGCAGTTTTTTAAAAAAAAATCCAGTTTTTTGGTTCTGCTTTTTGCATTATTTATTTTCTTTTGTTTTTTGCTTTATTTTTTAATTCTTTTTGCTTTTAGGTCAGCAAAATTATAAACTGTCTGTTAGTGCCATTAGTTTTAGAAAAAATATAAACTTTCTATTAGTGCCATTAGTTCTTTATGAAAATTCTTTTTGTTGTATTTAGTTTTTTTGTTTTCTTTTTTGCTATATTTATTTTGTTTTGTTTCTACTTACAACAAAAATCTTATTTATTTTATTTTATTTTGTTTCTAATTACTTATTTATTTTACTTTATGATAATTCTTTCTGCTATTAAAGTTTCTATCAAAAAAAGTTCTTTATGAAAATTCTTTTTGCTTTTATTGATTAAAAATAAAAAAGAGGCGCAATGTGCGTTGATTTGCTTCAAGCCTTTCGGAATAGTGTAGACTGCACTGCACATAGCTCGATGCGGTCTACCTTATTCCTCAAGGCTTGAAGCTAAGCAACGTGAGCATTGCGCCTCTTCTTCATCGTCTCTGCACTCAGGGCTTATAAACCGCTCCTAGTGCCTCTCAGCTAGCGAGGTGGGACTAAAACACTGCTTAGCTAGTAAGAAACTCTAGTACCGGTTCATGCCACGAACAGGTACTAAAGGTGCTCGTGGGGCCACAGCCTCATTAGTACCGGTTCGTGGCACCAACAGGGACCAAAGGGTGGAATTGGTCCCGGTTCGTGCCACCAACCGGGACCAATGGCCTTGCACAGCGGTGTGGTGGTGAGTTTAGTCACACCTCGCTAGCTAAGAGAGAGCCGCACCTGTTTATAAGGTGCGGTGCGCCTGAGCTGTCGAGCTCCTCTCTAAAGCAGGCTTACGGGCCTAACCTCTCTGTACATGCCTGTGGGCCTACTGGGCCTTCTGCGGGCCTGAATCCTGGCCCATGGATGAGTTTCTAATCGTATTCAGGCCATGGTGGCCCAGTAGGTGGCATAATTTTTAATTTTTGGCCTGTTATTTTTCATGCATTTACTAATTATTTTGAGCTATAAGACCCTAAAATTGAAAAGCATTTCAAATGAACTCTGAAAAGGTTGAAAGTTGGCATGGTATCATCATTTCATCCACATAGCATGTGCAAGAAAGCTGAGAGGGTTACGGCAAAAACTAGATGCACTTCTTGTACAAAACGGACAATGGTATCATACTCGTCTATTACAAAGTTGGCATGGTATCATCATAATAGTTGCGGGAGAAAGTCTTCACTTTTTCTTCGCTTGTGTCATTTGCTTATTGCGCCGTAACCATGGATAATCTTCCTCGTTTATCAGGATGCTTGGGTCAGCCTTGACTTTGAAGGGAGGAATTTCATGAAACTTTTCATAATCTTCAGACATGTCTGTCTTGCCCTCCACTCCCACAATGTCCCTTTTTCCTGAAAGAACTATGTGCCGCTTTGGCTCATCGTATGATGTATTCGCTTCCTTATCTTTTCTTTTCCTCGGTCTGGTAGACATGTCCTTCACATAGATAACCTGTGCCACATCGTTGGCTAGGACGAACGGTTCGTCAGTGTACCCAAGATTGTTCAGATCCACTGTTGTCATTCCGTACTGTGGGTCTACCTGTACCCCGCCTCCTGACAGATTGACTCATTTGCACTTAAACAAAGGGACCTTAAAATCATGTCCGTAGTCAAGTTCCCATATGTCCATTATGTAACCATAATATGTGTCCTTTCCCCTCTCGGTTGCTGCATCAAAGCGGACACCGCTGTTTTGGTTGGTGCTCTTTTGATCTTGGGCGATCGTGTAAAATGTATTCCCATTTATCTCGTATCCTTTGTAAGTCAATACAGTCGAAGATGGTCCCCTGGACAACGAGTACAACTCATCACAAACAGTGGTGTCACCTCTCAGACGTGTTTCCAACCAACTGCTGAAAGTCCTGATGTGTTCACATGTAATCCAGTCGTCACACTGCTCCGGGTGTTTGGAGCGCAGACTGTTCTTGTGTTCATCGACATACGGGGTCACCAAGGTAGAGTTCTGTAGAACTGTGTAGTGTGCTTGAGACCAAGAATATCCGTCCCTGCATATTATTGAGTCCCCCCCTCCAAGCGTGCCTTTTCCAGTCAGTCTCCCCTCATACCGCGATTTAGGGAGACCTATCTTCTTAAGGCCAGGAATGAAGTCAACACAAAACCCAATGACATCCTCTGTTTGATGGCCCATGGAGATGCTCCCTTCTGGCCTAGCGCGGTTACGGACATATTTCTTTACGACTCCCATGAACCTCTCAAAGGGGAACATATTGTGTAGAAATACGGGCCCCAGAATGACAATCTCGTCGACTAGATGAACTAGGACGTGCGTCATGATATTGAAGAAGGATGGTGGGAACACCAGCTCGAAGCTGACAAGACATTGCGCCACATCACTCCTTAGCCTTGGTATGATTTCTGGATCGATCACCTTCTGAGAGATTGCATTGAGGAATGCACATAGCTTCACAATGGCTAATCGGACGTTTTCCGGTAGAAGCCCCCTCAATGCAACCGGAAGCAGTTGCGTCATAATCACGTGGCAGTCATGAGACTTTAGGTTCTGGAACTTTTTCTCTGGCATATTTATTATTCCCTTTATATTCGACGAGAAGCCAGTCGGGACCTTCATACTGAGCAGGCATTCAAAGAAGATTTCTTTCTCTTCTTTCGTAAGAGCGTAGCTGGCAGGACCTTCATACTGCTTCGGAGGCATGCCGTCTTTTTCGTGCAAACGTTGCAGGTCCTCCCGTGCCTTAGGTGTATCTTTTGTCTTCCCATACACGCCCAAGAAGCCTAGCAGGTTCACGCAAAGGTTCTTCGTCACGTGCATCACGTCGATTGAAGAGCGGACCTCTAGCTCTTTCCAGTAGGGTAGGTCCCAAAATATAGATTTCTTCTTCCACATGGGTGCGTGTCCCTCAGCGTCATTCGGAACAGCTAGTCCGTCGGGACCCTTTCCAAAGATTACGTGTAAATCATTAACCATAGCAAGTACGTGATCACCGGTACGCATGGCGGGCTTCTTCCGGTGATCTGCCTCGCCTTTGAAATGCTTGCCTTTCTTTCGACATTGATGGTTGGTCGGAAGAAATCGACGATGGCCCAGGTACACATTCTTCCTGCTTTTGTCCAGGTATATACTTTCAGTGTCATCTAAACAGTGCGTGCATGCGTGGTATCCCTTGTTTGTCTGTTCTGAAAGGTTACTGAGAGCGGGCCAATCGTTGATGGTTACAAACAGCAACGCGTGCAGGTTAAATTCCTCCTGTTTGTGCTCATCCCACGTACGTACACCGTTTACATTCCACAGCTGTAAAAGTTCTTCAACTAATGGCCTTAGGTACACATCAATGTCGTTGCCGGGTTGCTTAGGGCCTTGGATGAGAACTGGCATCATAATGAACTTCCGTTTCATGCGCATCCAAGGAGGAAGGTTATACATACATAGAGTCACGGGCCAGGTGCTGTGATTGCTGCTCTGCTCCCCAAAAGGATTAATGCCATCCGCGCTTAAACCAAACCATACGTTCCTTGGGTCACCTAGAAACTCAGCCCAGTACTTTCTCTTGATTTTTCTCCACTGCGACCCGTCAGCGGGTGCTCTCAACTTCCCGTCTTTCTTACGGTCCTCAGTGTGCCATCGCATCAACTTGGCATGCTCTTCGTTTCTGAACAGACGTTTCAACCGCGGTATTATAGGAGCATACCACATCACCTTCGCAGGAACCCTCTTCCTGGGGGGCTCGCCGTCAACATCACCAGGGTCATCTCGTCTGATCTTATACCGCAATGCACTGCATACCGGGCATGCGTTCAGATCCTTGTACGCACTGTGGTAGAGGATGCAGTCATTAGGGCATGCATGTATCTTCTGCACCTCCAATCCTAGAGGGCATACGACCTTCTTTGCTGCGTATGTACTGTCGGGCAATTCGTTATCCTTTGGAAGCTTCTTCTTCAATATTTTCAATAGCTTCTCAAATCCTTTGTCAGGCACAGCATTCTCTGCCTTCCATTGCAGCAATTCCAGTACAGTACCGAGCTTTGTGTTGCCATCTTCGCAATTGGGGTACAACCCTTTTTTGTGATCCTCTAACATGCGATCGAACTTCAGCTTCTCCTTTTGACTTTCGCATTGCGTCCTTGCATCGACAATGACCCGGCGGAGATCATCATCATCGGGCACCGGTTCCTCTTGATCTTCAGCAGCTTCCCCCCTTGCAGCATCATTGGGCACATCGTCTGGTTCCTCTTGATCTTCAGCAGCTTCCCCCGTTGCAGCATCACCGTATTCAGGGGGCACATAGTTGTCATCGTCCTCTTATTCTTCGCCGTCTTCCATCATAACCCCCATTTCTCCGTGCCTCGTCCAAACATTATAGTGTGGCATGAAACCCTTGTAAAGCAGGTGGGTGTGAAGGATTTTCCGGTCAGAGTAAGACTTCGTATTCCCACATGTAGGGCATGGACAACACATAAAACCATTCTGCTTGTTTGCCTCAGCCACTTCGAGAAAATCATGCACGCCCTTAATGTACTCGGAGGTGTGTCTGTCACCGTACATCCATTGCCGGTTCATCTGCGTGCATTATATATAATTAAGTGTGTCAAAAACCATTACAGAACATCATGAATAGATAATTAAGTGACCAAATTAATAGAAGTTCATCATCACATTAGAACCAAAGTACATACATAGTTCTCATCTAACAACATATATATAGCTCTCCAGAGCATCTAATTAATTAAACCATACATTGAAACTATGTAAAACATTTCAATGCGAAAACAAATGCGATCATAATCGCAACCAAGGTAACAATTGATCCAACGGCATAATGATACCAAGCCTCGGTATGAATGGCATATTTTCTAATCTTTCTAATCTTCAAGCGCATTGCATCCATCTTGATCTTGTGATCATCAACGACATCCGCAACATGCAACTCCAATATCATCTTCTCCTCCTTAATTTTTTTTATTTTTTCCTTCAAGTAATTGTTTTCTTCTTCAACTAAATTTAACCTCTCGACAATAGGGTCGGTTAGAATTTCCGGTTCAACCACCTCCTAGATAAATAAAATCTATGTCACGTTGGTCGGTATATTTGTCATAAACAATAAATGAACCAAATAGTTATAAAAAGATAATATATACCACATCCGAATCATAGACAGGACGAGGGCCGACGGGGGCGGATACCAAAACCATCGCACTATGTAATAAGAAGGAATAATAAAAGTAACAAAATTAGACAAGTAACTATCTAAAGTAAGAATTTTTTCCTTTCAGAAAGAAGATAAGAACAAGAGGCTCACCACGATGGTGCTGGCGACGAGATCAGCGCGGGCGATCGACGGCGGTGAAGACGGGACGGGACGTGACGGACCGCTAAACCTAGACAAATCTCGGGGAAAATGGAGCTCGGAGGTCAAGTTTCGAGAGGACAAAGATTAACTAGTGTGGCTCAGACATTTCATCGAACACCTCATGTGCATAGGAGGTGAGCTAGAGCACCCAAATGCCCTCCTCTCGCCGGCCAGAAAAAACAGAGCACTCTGGAGTGCTCTGCTGTGGCGATGGGGTATATATAGCGAACTCATTGGTCCCGGTTGGTGGCACCAACCGGGACTAAAGGCCTTTGGTCCCGGTTGGTGCCACGAACCGGGACCAATGCCCCCTTTAGTCCCGGTTGGTGGCACCAACCGGGACCAAAGGCCTTGTGCTGGAACTGGCGCGGTGCGGTGGGATGTTTAGTCCCACCTTGCTAGCCGAGAGGCTTCGACAGTGGTTTATAAGCGCAGCTGCGCTGACCACTTCGAGCTCCTCTCAAATGCAGGCTTACGGGCCTATTCTGTCACTATTTGCCTATGGGCCTTCTGGGCCTTCTGCGGGCCTGAATCCTGGCCCATGGATGGGTTTCTAGTCGTATTCAGGCCGTGGTGGCCCAGTAGGTGGCATAATTTTTTTCCTCTGTTTTTTTTCTCTTTTGCTTTATTTGTTTTGTTTTGTTTCTACTTACAACAAAAACTTATTTATTTTATTTCTAATTACTTATGTATTTTACTTTAATTATTTTACTGCTGCTATTTTTATTTATTTTACTGCTGCTATTTTTACTTAATTTATTAAGGTTTATTTATTGTAGTTACTATAGTTTATTTTATTTTATTTTATTAAGGTTTACGAGCTGTGGGAGGGACGAGGGGTGGCGACGTGCTGTGGGACACGATGCAGGGGCCGTCGTGCCCCTGAAGACCTATTCATCTTGCCTGAAGGTGATCCTGTGTCAGATCCTGCACGATACCTCATCACTACAACACGTCGGCGGCGGTGTATGAGGCGTCCATGGCCCTGGTGGCGCCTTCAAGGGAGGACGCATGATCTTCAAGGGAGGACAGGCCATCAGATTCATCCACTTGGTAGCGTCTTTGTTCATCCAGGTTTGACGATTCATCTTTTCATTATCTAGTCTCTCAGGGATGTCAAACGTACCCTCAACAACTAACGTCAGCATTTATTTTGTTCTGTAGTGAACCCCCTCGATGAATGCATGTCTGTTGCCGTGGCTAGAGAAAATTCTACATATCCACATCCTGATAACCAACAAGATAAGTAGCAGCTTTGATATGGAGGTATTTTCCTTCACCGCGTGCTTTTTCTTTGTGCCCTTTACTGTACTGTAGTAGCATTTGCTAAATTGCATTGAGAGAATAGGACGGCACAACAAGCTAGGGCTTCAAGAAAACCAACCAAATTCCTTTTTTTGGGATCAACCAACCAAATTGCTGTAATAGCACGATCCGCAAGACCTAGAAGGGATCTACACATGACATCGGTGGCTTCTCCTCCGCCTGCTATTTGCCGCTTTGACACTGTTGACAGATCCGAGTTCCACCTGCTAAGCTCGAATGGTAGATGTTACGGGCAACTGTATGTGAATCCCACTCCAAGGGATCGCCCTTCTCTATCCCAGATATGGCGGTTATGGAGTTGATGGCTCGTGTTTTTTTTCTCTTTTGCTTTATTTGTTTTGTTTTGTTTCTACTTACAACAAAAAACTTATTTATTTTATTTCTAATTACTTATGTATTTTACTTTAATTATTTTATTTTTATTTATTTTACTGCTGCTATTTTTATTTATTTTACTGCTGCTATTTTTACTTAATTTATTAAGGTTTATTTATTGTAGTTACTATAGTTTATTTTATTTTATTTTATTAAGATTTATTTATTTTATAAATATAAAAAAATGAACATAGATGCGCTTATAGAGAAAATTCAACCTAAATTCATAATAAATTTCTATGAAATTTACTATGAATTTAGGTCAAATTTCCTGTATAAGGGCATCTATTTTCACTTTAAGAGAAGCTCAACAAGGCAGATAGGGACGGCCTTATAAACTGATGTGAGCGCCCTTCGGTTGGCGAGGTGGGACTAAACACTGGCCGCAACTAGGACCAGGCCTTTAGTCCCGGTTTGTGGTAGGAACCGGGACTAAAGGGTGGTGGGCCAGGAGCGTGGCCCATTGGTCCCGGTTTGTCCCACCAACCGGGACCAAAGGGTCCGGACGAACCGGGACCAATGCCCCCACGAGGCCCGGCAGGTCCCTGGCCGCACGAACCGGGACCAATGCTCAAATTAGTCCTGGTTCGTGACTAAACCGGGGCTAATGTGAAAACTGTCCTGTGACCTAAGCCCCTTTTCCTACTAGTGGACCAGCAACTCTCACAACGCGCAGGCGGCGCCATTGGTGTCTCCAGCGGAGGCGGTATTCGTGTCTCCGGCGCCGGCACGGGCATTGGAGCTTAATGCACCCGGGTGTACGCCGGCCGGCACCTCGCCAGCAAGCGGCCCCTCCGTCAGTTGCACGCCCGCCGTTGGCGGTGCCTCGACATTAGCCGAGCTCGACGACATCACGGTAACTAAGCCTCTCCGCCGATGACTTCATCTCCTTGCCTTTGACTGGGCATCCCTGACGCCCTACACGTTTTCGCAGGGCGCCGCTGACGTTCCTTGCACTCTCCTGCACTTCGTGGGCGGCGAGTTGGTCGATGTCGCCAAGGGCAGAATCGTTCAACCGGGCAACCGTGTGTTTCACGGTAATCCGATGCCACCCACCTTTTATAAGGTTGAACTGCTTCGGGTGCTGCCAGGCTGCGACGAGTTGTTACCTCCGACTCGACCCGCTGGGGCCGACGAAGATGATGTGATGACCCTCAGCGCCTGCGTAAGCTGGCCCCTGCTTTGGCCGAAGAGCCAGATTCGTTTGGGGGCGGGGAACACCACCCCACACACAAGACCGCCAGTCGTGCCAGCGCCAAGCCATGGCAAGAACGCCGCAACGCCACCGGACATGCCGGACATCCCTATGGCACAGGATCCGGACATGCATATGGCACAGGATCCGGACGACGATGACAACGACGACGGTACATTTACCAACGTCGATAAGTACTTTGCCGAACATGGGTACGGTGACGAGTTCTGCGGGCCTCCTTCTCAAGAACCCAACCCTGAAAAAGACGACCGCGATCTAGCTGGTACGGCGGAGAAACCCAATTGCAACAGGCGTCGTCTGGCGTTCAGTTCTCAGGAGACGCCTCCAGCTGCCGCCTTCACCGAGCCTCAGATAGCTGAGGTGCGAAATATTATCAGCCCCAACACGCTCAAGAAGGCGGTCTGTGAGCAGAACTCGATCCCATTACAGCAGATCAAGAAGAAGGGATGGAATCGAAAGACTAACAAGGGCGGCGGTGCGAGCCAGCCGGCACCGAGTACGATCCGTGCTCAGGACGGGCCACCTTCACCTAAGGATATCTCGAGGAGGGTGCATGTGGCGGGTAGCGCGATGCTACCGACAAATATGCTCAATGCTGCAACCGGTGCTATGCGGAGTCTGCATGACAGTGTTCTTTCTTGGAGAAGCGGCGCCTCAGAGAGAATGATGTGGCATACCCGGTTTTCGTGGCCAAGGTGCCAGAGGGCAAGGGCTTTGTGGATAGCGCCGTCGGGGGTACGATCGTCCTGCGGTTTGATGACATCTTTGCTATGTTTAACCTTCATCCGCTGTTTTCGCTGAGTATGGAGATGCGGATCATTAGAGACAAGACCCCGGACATTGTGATAGTCGACCCCTTCTACATGCGTGCCAAGATCTTGGGCAGCGCTGGGGACCGGCAATTCGCGAGTTCACACCGCGAAGGCGTCATTCTGGCAAACCCAGATAAGGATAACTTCCTCGAGCCTTACTTTCCCGAGTAAGTCATCCCCTAACCGCCCCGTAACATATGATTTCTTAGATTTCGATCATTCTTTTTTTTTCTAACATTCCGTGTTCTGTGCAGTGACACACATTGCACACTCATCCTCTTAAGCCCGAAATATTCCATGGCCACGTATTTTGACCCGGACCGTGACTACAAGATAGACTACACAAATATCAAGAAAGTTCTTGATGATGCTCTCCCCGGCTACGCCGCATCTGGAGGCACCTTTAAGAGGCCAGTTCGTAGGTACGGCAGGCACGTGTTCACCCACAATACGACGTTCCCCTGCGTCAAGCAGCCGCCTGACGGTCAGAAGGATGCCTACTACGCCCTCCATCACATGCGGGCGATCGTACGGGACCATAATCACCTTCTGCTACCAAATAATCTCAAAGATTGGGCCGCAAGCTTGGCGGCAATCCAGGACGCGGACATCCGACAAGAATTCTTTCGCATCCAGTCGGAGTTTGTAGAAATCATCCATCAAGATGTCCTTCGTACCTCGGGGCAGTTCTACCTCAAATATCAACCGTCCAACAGTGAGATAGACACAACGCTAAAAATGCAGGCTGACAACGCCCGCGACTTCATGACCATCACGAAATACGACAGCTTCATCCACGCTCCGGTCCCATGAGTCGAGTCGAAAGTAGTGATGCTATGTGTAGTTCTGAAACATCGATTAGTTCATGTTGTAATTAAACTTTAATGAACTTGTATGTCTCTTTGGTTTGGACAGTCGTTCAACTTAGATGTAATCGATGCTATTTATTAGTAGGACCATGAATCGTGCTATTAATGTCTTGCTTTTCTCTTCCGATCCTTTTGTTGCATACTTATATATTGCTTATGTATTGTCTGTTGTTTGGCTAATGCATAGAGATGCCGTCGTATGTCGTGTACAAGGGTAAGGTTCCCGGAGTCTACGACGACTGGGAGGAGTGTCAGAGATAGGTTCATCGTTTCAGCGGTAACAGTTACAAAGGGTACACAACTAGGGCGGAGGCGAAATCTAGATACGCGCGCTATCTAGCGGGAGAGAGGAGGGAGCGTTGGAGGAACCGGATGAAGACCAGTTTCATCGCGATGATGCTCATTGTGATGACCGCAGCTCTCTTCTATGTGATGGTAGTTTAGATGATCGATATCGACTTGTAATGTGAAGACAAACTCGCTACTCGCGGTCTCGAGACTTGTAATGTTCTATCTTTGTTCGGTCTTTTGAATTCGGAGACTAATATGGTGAATTGAATTCGGAGACTAATCTTCTATTGTATTCGATGAATCTGCTGTTGCTGTGTGGTGCTGTCTATATTCTGTCCAATAATATATTTTGTAACCTGTGCAAATATCAGAAAAGAAAAAAAAAATCCCTAATATTCATACTAATGGCGCATCACCCCAACGTGCGCCATTAGTATGCCAAAGGATACTAATGGCGCATCACCCCACAGTGCGCCATTAGTATGGCAAAGCACATGTGTAAATATCGCCCCCTGGGAGGCACACTAATGGCGCATGTTGGTCTATACTAATGGCGCTGTTGTGATGCGCCATTAGTATACCAGATACTAATGGCGCACCAGTGGTGCGCCATTAGTATTTAATACTAGTGGCGTGGTACTAGTGGCGCACCAGTAGTGCGCCATTAGTAGGCAAAACTAGTGCGCCACTAGTAGGTCTTTTCCTAGTAGTGCGTCCTGGTTGAGGAGCACGCCGGACTGGTGGGTGCCCATACCCGGCAGGCGTCTTGGTTGGGACCTCAGGTCTTAAATGTTAGGTTTGGCTGCGAGGTCTGTTTGGTATTAGGCCCAGACTATCAGCGCCCTTTCATCAACTGGATAGGAGTAGCGACAGATGTTGCTTAGACGGTGGCTTTGGTCTTACTGTTGTACGACTTTGTAAGGTCTTGTGTTAATAATTAATAATATGGCCGTATGCATCGTCCAGATGCAGAGGGGGTGTTCCTCTTTTTTTTTTTTTTAAACAGTTACAACACTAGCTAATTGAGTATAGGAAAAGTATGCACGACAAGACCAATACTCCTATCCTATATTGCTGTTGTGGTGGAATTATACAGAGAAGCTGCTCTGTCCATTCTCATTTCCATCTGCCATTTCCCGACCAATATGACTAAGCTTCCGCTCCTCTTCCGAGGAACTGCACTGCTCCTTTGCCTATTGATCTTCCAAGCAGGGTCCACTTCCCATGGCCAAGCTAGTGTATCAGCAGCAAGCGATGTGCGCTTCTGTCCTTCAAGGCAAGCCTCCTAGAACGTGCTGGCCATCTCTCGTCATGGCAGGGTGAGGATTGTTGTCAATGGAAGGGAGTCCGGTGCAGCAACAGAACGGGTCATCTCATCAAGCTCAGCCTCCGCAACATCGACATGGACGAATACAACTACCCGAATATGAGCAGATCATTGAGCTTGTCAGTAGGCGAGATGAGCTCTACTTTGGCTACTTTACAACAACTGAGGTATCTTGATCTGAGCGGGAATTACTTCAACTGCACAAGCATCCCTGTGTTCTTGGCTTCCGTCAATAACCTTAGGTATCTCAACCTCTCGTTCGCGGGATTCAGTGGGACAATACCTTCCCAACTTGGCAATCTCTCAAAATTGCATTATCATGATGTCAGTTGGAATGATTTCCAAACAATGGATCTTGCATGGTCACCAGGTCTCTCTTTGCTAAGCCATCTTGACATTAGTGGTGCGGATCTTAGTTCTGAGAGGGATTTGTTTCAGAGGGTTAACATGCTTCCTTCTCTTAAAGTGCTTATGTTGCGCTATTGTAGTCTAAATAATACCATGTCTACTAGTATACCACGTTCCAATCTCACACATCTAAAAGTCCTTGATATGTCTGAGAACAACTTCGACACTTCATTCAAGCATGCGTGGTTTTGGAATCTCACAGGCCTTAAGGAGCTTTACCTCGCACATCTCTAACGCCATGAAAATATGTGAAAGGGTCTTTAACAAGCTGATGTCCTAAATATTGCATTCTTGAAGTCATGACATGGTATGCTGCAACCGCGTCGTTGGAAGTTTGTAGGAACACCACGTCCTTGTGCAGATGTAATCCTATGAGGTGGTAATCACACTCATCGTCGTCGCGGTCGGCAACACTTCCATCCACATCAATGAAGCTGTCCTCATCCGAGTTCCAGGAGTACTCGAATCGGTCATCTTCATCTTCATGCACATATGCTTCTTCATCTTGACTACCAGCATAAACATCATCTGTTGTGTCGCTCAAGTCATCCACTTCATAGACGCCATCTTCATCCTAGTTACTGTCGCCATCAACATCATCAATTGTGTTGCTAAAGTCATCGGCCTCACAGACACCATCTTCATTGTCATCACTTTCACCATCAGCTCATCACTATTGCCATCAATATCATCAGGTGTGTTGCTGAAGTCATCAGGGTCACAGACACCATCTTCATTGTGGTCATAGTCGCTGTCAACATGATCAATTGTGTCGCTCTGTCTATATCCTCCTCATCGTATATGAACTCGTCATTATTGCGAGCTTTGAACAAGCTAACTAGAGCATTTTTGTTGTCGACTACCTCCCACTGCACTCTGGGCTCCATGTAAGAGTATTTGTCTATGTTGCAAGCATAAGGACCAAGATCAGTCTCGTGCTCTAACATCCATCGCACCCGGCCGCCGGCTGATTCTATCAGTATCCATACATGTAACTGGAATTCATCGATTTTCACAAAGCGAACCCCTCTATCATAGCTCACGAAGATAGACCTCTTGACCGGCTCAAAATATTGTTTATCTTTGTAAGCTTTCCCCGGCAGATGGACCATATCGTACGTACCCTCCGAGTTGCGTATGATCATAAGGATATTGTTCCAGCAATGTACGTAGAGCGAGCCCCGTCAGTACACAGCGGACTTCCATATGTTCATACGCCTATGGTGTGGCGCCATCACCATGTCATAGAGGTTCACAGGGGCATTGAATCGTATGTGACGAGAACACTAGTATAGAGATTACCTTATCCTTTGGCTCCTCGGCCGTTGGCATATGGGCATGTATCTCTTTCTTGCGTGGTTCTTGGATGTTTTCCTGGACGTCACCTTGGATCTTTTCACTCGAAAGGAGGAATACCTCATAGTGCAGCGACACGGCTGGGTCGAAGGTGAGGAATAATTCCTCGTGAAAAAACTCAAGCTTCTACAGTAGTGGTAGGCGAGCACAACGTATGGTCGCTGCGTTGCAGATATAATACTCATCTTTTGAATCATCCTCAAGTAGAAGGAGTCCATTGCAATAGTGCACCACGGAGGCCGAGTCGTGCCCGAACAGCGGATGCCGAAAGATGGGGCCGTCCCGAGCCCTCCATGGCACCTCGGAGCGTGGCGCTGGCGCCGGTGGGGCAAAAAAGATGCCGGGGAAGTGCTCCGAGGGGAAGAAGTACGGGAGAAATAACGCAGGAATCTGGGAAGAGAAAGAGGGATCGAGTTGGGGAGAAGCATTACGCAGGAATCTGAGACTCTTGAGCGGATCGATCGCGCGGACCAGGCAGTGCAGAAATTGTTCGTTGGCCTGCTCCTTAGCGGGATAAACGGGCCTATTTACATTTTTATTCAGCAGCAACGGGCCTATTTACTAAGCGCTACAAATTAGGGGGCCCTGTGCCGACTGCACAGGTCGCACACCCATCCGCCCGGGCCTGCTCCCTGGCTGACTGATGGGCATTCCTAGGCGCACGTTCATTTCTTTTTCATTCACAGGTCACCCCCCTCACAAAGCGTATAAAGGGTAATATAGACATTTCACAGATCGTATCCATTTTGTATGTATACACCGTATAGGAGTTAGTTATTATAGGCTTTTTCCTGGGCTCGGCCCATTTACATTTTTTCCATTTTTCAGGTTAATAAATATTGCGCTACCCGAGGTTCGAACCAAATGCCCCCAGGTTATTTCTCAACATAGTAACCAACTCGGATACATAACCTATCATGCAGACTTGCACTTCTTTTACGTCTTGGTGTCCACAATTCCGGTTTGGATTTTTTTTCAGGGGTAATTCCGGTTTAGATCTGCATGGTTTTTCCGTGCTATTTTTTTCGTATTTTTACACATGGTTTCCGCTCGGTTTTTTCTTCTCCTTTTTTGGTTGTGGTTTTATATTTATTTTCCCATATTTATTTTAAATTTCCTTTGAAAAAATCAAGAAACATTTTTCCAGATACGCAAACAATTTCCAGATTTGTGAACATTTTCCAAACGTGAATTTTTAAGAAAACTTATGTATATTTCAAAATTTTAACTTGTGAATTTTATCAAATTCATGATTTTTTTCAAATGCATAGTATTTTTAAATTTTTAAGTCACAAATTTTTTTTAATTCAAAAAATAGCTTTCAAACTTATGAACTTTCTTTAAATTTATAAATTTTTTAAAATTTAACTCATGAACAATTTTCGAATTCATGAACTATATTTCAAACTTCTTAACTTTTCAAATTGATTAACTTTTTTCAGAGCTAACTGGCAAAGCGAGCGAGCGTGCGAAGCTGATGAGCGGGCTAGCGAGCTTCCCCAATATTGTGCCACGGCCTGCTGGCATGCGCACGAGCGCCAGTTTCCTAACCAAAGTTTAAAGCGCTGGCCAGGAGCTCCTGAACTAGACAATGCCATACACATGGTTTTGTTCAAAATTTCAGAAAAAAATTCTATTTTAGAAAATTCAAAAACTTGAAAATATTAGTATTTTAAAAATAATTGCAGATTTTTTAAAAAAATTGTTTCTTCCAAAATTCCTCAGAATGTCAAAACATGAACACTTTTTAAAAACAGCGAACAAAACTGTTAACAGGAACATTTTTTAAACAATATAAATTTGGAAGTTCGAAAAAACAGAAAAATACAAAACAAATTAATATATTTTTTTTTGTAAATTTCCCCGAACATTTTTTATATGTGTAGAATGTTTTAAAATAGGAACAATTTCTGGAAGTGCGAACATTATTTGAAACATACCAAAAAAATGAATGTCGGAACAAGTTTTAAAAAAGGGAACATTTTTTCAGTTTGTGAACAGATATTGAAAATAAGTACATTTTTTGAATTTGTGAATGAATTTTGAGAATAGGAACATGTTTGAATCGTTGAACTTTTTCGAAATCCGTGAGCGCTATGCCCGGGCTAACAGGCGCCTGACCAAAGCGATGCCGTCACCTAGTTGGGCCAAATCCTAACGATTTTTATTTCTATTTTTCGTTTTTCTTCCCTTTTTGTTAATTAATTTTCCTAGGATTTTCTCGGTGAAAAACCGTAAAATATCGGCTGTCCGTGATGCAATGTGAGTTCGGTGTCCGGATTCGTTCAAAATTTGCGTGGGGGACTACCATGGGCATGCCCACCTATTGACAAAAAATTGGTGGTGTTTCATGTATGGAAAGAAATACACCATATGTACACCCTTAACAGTTCGGGTAGACCGGTAGGGCAAGTCTCGGAACACTTTTTTCACCTCCACAAAAATAGACCCAAATTTTTTCCACACCATGGGAAGTATCCCTGCCAATTTTTATTGATATCTGATATTTTATGCATTTTCTAGGGTTTTTCTGATGAAAAAAATCCTAAAATACTAACCGGTCATGACGCAACGTGTGTTCGGTGTCTGGATTGGTTCAAATTTTGCATGGGTGATTATCATGAGTATGCCCACCTTCTGGCAAAATTTGGTGTCATTTCATGCATGGCAAGAAAAACAAGATATACAACCAGGACAGTTCGGGTAGGCCGTCAGGGCAAGTTTCAAAGAACTTTTTTTTACCTCCAACAAAGGAACCCAGATTTTTTTTCTTCAGACAATGGCATCACCATGGAAAGCATCCCTGCCATGTTCCATTGATATCTGACATTTTATACAATTTTTAGAGTTTTCTCAATTAAAAACCCTAAAATACTAGCCGGTCGTGACACAGTGTGCATTCGGTGCCCATATTCCTTCAATTTTTGTGTGGGAGACTACCATGGGTATGCCCACCTACTAGCAAAATTTGGTATCATTCCATACAATTCCCAATAATTTAAGAAAAATTTGACCACAAATTGCTAACCATGTAATATTAATTAAAATTTATCAACTTTCATTGAATTGCAAACATTTGTTAAATTTGTGAATAAATTTTTTTAAAGGGGGGAATTTTTTGAGATTCTAGATTTTTAAAAAATTATAAACAATATTTGAAAATAGGTTTCATAAAAAATGATAAAGTCCAAAAAAGGAGAAAAATAATTTAACAAAAAATGAAAGAAAAAGGAAGAAAACTCTTAGACCTTGCCACAACTAGGCGACGACATCACCCCATCGGACGCCTGTTCGGCCGACCTAAGCGTTTGCGGATAAAAAAAATCACTACTAAAGTTGCAAGACATGTTAAATGTGGAGGATTGCATCATGTTTTTTTTGGTTTATGCTCGCAAATATTCTAAAAACATATATTTAAACGCATTTTATATAATGCTTTTGAAAGGAATGTTAACCAAGCATTTAAAAAATATTAATTATGTATAAAGAAAATGTTTCTCATGTATATAAAAAATGTATACAAAAAATATATAATGTGTGTGTAAAGCTGAACATGTATTTAAAAAAGCCTGCAAGCATTTGAAAAAAATGTGAAACAAGTATTTAAAAAATGTTCATCAAGCATTTAAAAAATGTTAAATATTTATACAAAAATGTTGACCATGTATTGAAAAAATGTCAATGAAGTAATTGAAATAAGGTAAATGTGTATAGAAAAATGTTGACTAGGTATTGAAAAAGATTACTTTGTATTAAAAAATATTAATGTATCATTTGAAAAATATTAAATGTGTATAGAAAAAAGTGTTAGCCATGTACTCCCTGTGTACCATAATATATGACATTTTAGTAGCTCAAATTGAACTGCTAAAACTTCATATTTTATGGTACAGAGGGAGTATTAAAATATGTTAATCTTGATTAAATAATGTTTAGCAACTATTAAAAAATGTATTAGATATACCAAAAATGTGTATAGAAAATAATGAAAACGTTGAAAAACGAGAAAGAACCAAATGAAGCCGAAAAAGAAACAAAAGAAATCTGGTGAAAACCTTGAAAGAATCAAAGAAAACCATAGAACAACAAATAAAAGAGAAATAAAAAAACACCAGTGAAAAAATAACGAGTGCAGGAAAAAGGAAAACACGAAGACAGAATCCCTAAAAAAAAAAACGAAGACAGAAAAGGTACGGAAAACCAGCTGATAACCGGCTCTTTTTCCTTAAGTTGGTGGCGCCCTTCTACCATACTACAAATCCAACAGTGAGCTACTGGATGGATGTCTAACGCTGCAACTAGCAGACCTGGGTTTGATTCCTGTCTTCACTCATTTTGTCCTGTATTATATTTTATATTAATTGTTAGCTGATGGGCCGGCCCATTACTGTAGATATCTCTTGTATCTGCGACTAAAAAAAAGGACGCGGGTGGTGTATTTTGAACAAAGACCATCCTACCCTTTATTATGAAGGGGTATGGAGAGATCTCATCTGTTGATGTGTTTAGGGGGTGTGTACCGAAGCAGAAGTGTCACAGGAAAGGGAATTAAGTGGCTCGGGTATGTCGTTTAATGGGCTTCATTTCCAAGAGCTTATTACGCTGGTTTGAAATTTAGCGAAATCATTCAGACATTGCCCCGCCAAGAAAAAAATTTCATTTACCAAAATAATGAACCTCGTGGTTCAAGTTTCGCGACACTCTTAGTTAATTAAACCTTAATGAACTAACTTTGGCCAGAATATATGTTGCTTCCATTCATCTTGGCTAGACCAGATGTACCTAATTTTTTTGACCATTCCTATCTCCCAGTAGGTTGTTTCCATCATCTTGGCTATTAAGCTGTTTCACTCTAACCAACCCAAGTGTACTTCAAATTCCTTGCATCATATTGGCTACTTAAATTCATGATAAATTCAATCTATACCAAGTTCCCGTCGCCACCAAGAAAAAAAAAGGTTGATAAACAAGCATAAATAAAATATCATGTACCTCGTTTGGAGCTGGGGTGTCAAACAATGTACATACATGGGAACTAAGTAACAATGTACAGCCATTGCAAGCCGGAGCAACTAACTGAACCATGTCGCCGGCCTGCGTGGTGGTGGCGATGGTTGTGCCTCCATTGTTGAGTGCCGAGGAGCAGCGATGACATAGGTAGACGAGGATCGAGCAGCGGCTAGGTACCTAAGCAGGACGGCAAAGTAAAGGGAGGGGTGAGAGAGAGTAGCGACTGGGAAGGGCGTGTCATGAGTGCAGGGACAATTGTTGTCCTACCCCTGCTAGAACCCTAACCCCTTTTGATTTACGCTTTTCTTCATCGACGACAATTATTGTCTCTGGTATGTTGGTCCTGTGGGGCCTTAGCATAACGATTTCCAGACTAATTACTACAACAGGGTTTGCTCTGATCCGGTGAGGGAGGGGTGGTGATGGTAAGTTGGTAACACACTTTCGGCTCGCTCGAGTGCTTGTAGTCATCGCTAGGTAGTTTGCAGACTTGGAAGTAATTTTTACTTCCGGTGTTTGTTGTACTGCCATGACTAGATCAGAAATTTTTCCTGGAATTTATTTATCTGTTTGCAGGTTAAGAACCGCATGCAGCAAAAAATAAAGAAAAAATGGACCGAACTTTGTGAATTATCTCCCACAGCAACAGTAAAGACATGCGAACAGAACAGAACCACTGATTCTTTGCAAATACACATAGTGGTCAAGTGTGATGCTGAATAGAAGAGTTAACACCGATTGATGAATCAAAGGAAGTAACCACATTCAACAACGCTGAACAATTGCTCTGCAACTCTGTGGTACCAAACAGATACCACTTTTGCCAGTAGATATCAACTGATGTGTACATTGTGATGTTCATAATTTTATCTGTTACGTACAATTTTATGGCAGAACCACATTTGTAATTCTAAACTTATTATGAGAACCATCAGCACTACAGCATAATAATACACTGAACCTGAAGAAAAACATAATAGATACAGTTTGCGGTCAAAATATATGAAAAAACTGAAACAACTCTTGGCCAAAGTAACAACACTTCTAATACAGCAGTGAGCACTGTGAAATCAACCACCTTTATTGCCTCACGTAAAAGATCTTTTTGTTAGAGTTGTGTCGAATATTATTGTACAAGGTAGGTTACAGTTGGACTTGGTTTTGGACTGTGTGTAGACAGGGTAGGAGTTGTGTGCTAATAGGACACTTGTATCCTAGGCCTCTCATATATCGGGGGTAGACACACGATATAACCTATGCCAACATAATAGCACAAGCACGCGGGGGAGCCGGCGGCCGGGGTGCGGTATTGTGACGGTGTCATGGGAAGGAGCGTCCGTAGTCATGCCCCGGGGATGTAGCCATATAGGTGAACCTCGTTAACAAATCTCGGCGTCGTGCTTGTGTGATTGCTTGGTCCTCGGTAGATCGACGATGCGCCTCAGATTAATTCTAACAAGTGGTATCATGAGCTAGGTTATTCGGAGGTTGCGGTTGCTGATCTAGAGGTGGAGCAAAATTCGTTGAGAGGATCGTTGGTACTAGACGTCGGTCGGTCGATGCTTGGCGACGAAATTCTGCAACGGATTAGAAGCAATTGGAAACATGTGGCTCTAGGCGAGATGTGTTTTGCAGCCGATGGCGGGTTCTGTGCGAGGGCATTCGGTGGGATCGGTTGGATCCGATGGGGACGATGCAAGCAGCGGAGGGCGAGGCAGCTGGTCGGATCGGATCAGGTGGCTGCAGCGGATCGATTCAGCGGATCGCACACACATGGCGTGACATGCTAGGGCAGCGATGTAGGTGCGTGTGCAACCCGGGCAGCGGGCGGAGCAAGGCGTGTCTCGGAATTGTGCAAGCGTGCAGGGGCGGCGACGTCTCGATCCATCCAGATCGATTCGAAGGCAAGGCAGACACCAGGGCGTGCAACGCACGGATGAGGTAGCTTCGGCCCAGCTAGCAGGCCGAACAAGGCCGGCTGGTGGGCTGGTGGCGCTGCAGGCAGGCGTGATAAGCGTTGGGGCCGGTTGTGCAGGTTTTCCTGTGGCATTGTGGCAAGGAGCTGTGCAAGCCGGCCGAGACGTGGCATGTGTGTTGCTTTTTTTTAGCATCAGTACTGTTGGGCATATAACTATTGGTGTAACCCGCCCAGGAGGGGCCAGGTTACACCAGACGAGTCATTACATGAAGCCTAGGTTACACTCTGAAGATGGCGGTTCAAGTAAGGGCCAAAGGCCCAATGGCGACTTAAGGCCCACAGTGATAACCCGCCGTAATGGCGTAACTTGTATTGTAAGGAAAGATTAACTAGTCGCCGAGCCGGACACTGTTTATGAGCCGGCCGGGACTCTGTGAGCCGCATGGTGTCGACCCGTGTATATAAGGGGGCGGCCCAGCGGCGGCTCAGGGCAAGTAACATCAAATCGAGGACTAGGTCAAGCAGATTCGCTCCCTGGTCATCGAAACCTTAGTAAACACCCTCAACTGGATTAGGCTTTTACCTTCACCGTAAGGGGCCGAACCAGTATAAACCTTCGTATCCTTTGTCCCGATTAACGCCTTCTTGCTTCCTAGTTGCGATGGCCCTACGACTAAGTCCTTCTGCTAGGACATCTGCCGTGACAATTCAACGACAGTTGGCGCCCACCGTGGGGCCAGCGCACGGTGGATTTGAGTTCTTGAAGGGCAACTTCGAAGGGCTCAAGGGATACGTTGTGGGCCGGATGACCAAGAGTCGTCGCGGCAAGCTCTACATCGATGACGAAGGCTGGGGCCCCGACATTGGCTCAATTGAGTACGGGTACCGGGTCCCCTTCGGCGGCATCCACGTCCTCATCGGCCGGATCGGTGAGTCGGGCCCTGAGCCGGACATCTGCACCGACATCATCGAGACGGCTCAGCATGCGAGACCCGCCCGAGCTCAGCCGGCCTTAAGGCGTGCCTTCGTGGGTTGCATCCATGGAGAGGAACTTTCTTAAGCATCTGTGGATGATGGTGAAACGGCTATCTACTCTGATGATGCATCGTCTACAGGTGAGACAGATTCATTATATCAATTGCAAGACGGCGGGCTTGGGGGCTGTTCCGATGGCAGCAGCATTCCGGACCCCTTTGAGCCGCCTAGCAGGGTAGGGATCTTCATGGCTGGTACACAACCCGGCCAAAACTCTGCAGCGGCGACCGCAATAATCTCTGGGTCAACGGCAGCCGGGGCAGGAGGCCCTGTGCGCCCACCGACTCAGGTTTTGATAGATCTCACGGAGAAGCCGATGGCCCTGTTAACCGCCACGGTTAACCCGGCGGACCAGGTAGAACATGACGCGGCGGTGGCCCGGGTACGTGAGGAAATAGTACAAGCCAAAGGAGACTTGGCAGCCGAGGACACTAGATTGGCCGCAGAGAGGGCGGCTTTGGATGCGCGTGCCCAGCAGCTGCAGTCAGAGGCGTTCCGGCTTACGACGGATTTAAATGCGTCTAATGAGGTTATGAGGAGGAGACACCAGAAGTCTCAGTCCCGTCTGCCACCCATGTATGATCCTAGAAACCTCTTCCGCACACCCGGCGCGGGCCCCAGTAACCTGCCGGAGACGAACCCGGCTGCGACACCCGGAGCAGGGGCGCCGGTTCAGCCACGCGCGGGGGGCCCCTTCGTGTGAACACGGCACCACCTCAATATGTGCCGACACCACCAGGCCATTATTCTAATCCTTTGGAGAACATGATCGCTGCAGCGGCGCGCTTGGCGGCTCTCCCAGCGGAGGGCGACTCTCCGACGGCAGTTGAAACACGAAGGGTCAGAGAGCTTCTTCAAACAGCTTTGGCACAGCAGGAGGCCTATTCTTATAGCCGAGACAGGATTCATTCAACGCCTCGCCCAAGCCGGAGCCCGAGTTATAGCAGACGGATGGAATCCGCGGCTATGTCAAGTAACGCGCAGCGTCATGGACATAACCCGGCGCACGATTTGAACCATCAGGCGGTTGAGCAGGCGGCTTACTAGCCTGTTCCGGTTTACCCCGCGGTTTCAGCTGAGACAGGTGTGGCCACAAGGACTGGTGGAGTCCCGTGTTTAGTGCCGGCTCTGCGTAATGAGCGCCTGCCCAAGGATTTTAAGGGGCCCCGAAAGGTGCCAAATTATACGGCCGACTTACAGCCTGGGGCCTGGATTGAGAGCTATGAGATGGCAATGGAGTTGTTGGAGGTCAGTGATGCGGCCATGGCTAAGTATTTTACCATGATGTTAGATGGAACGGCCCGGACCTGGTTAAAGGGACTGCCACCCAACTCCATTGGGTCCTGGGCCGAGTTAAAGGCCCGGTTTATCCAGAACTTCAAGGACACGTGTAAGCAGCCCATGTCAATTGTGGACTTAACCAATTGCAAGCAAGAGGAAGGCGAGTCTACAACTCATTGGGTGCGCCGGGTGAATGGGATAATACATTCATCTGATAAGATGGATGCCGGCTCTGCGGTCCTGATGTTGGAGAAGAATTGCCATTTTGAGCCTTTAAAGCAAAAGCTGGGGCGGCTCAAGCGTGATTGTGATGATATGGGGCAGCTGATGGCGGCTCTAGTTAAGTATGCCGACTCTGATAGTACCAAGGACCCTGTGTCTGATGAGGAAAGGACAGGGAAGGGAAAGAAGAGCGGCAACGGCAAGGGTAATCAGCATAACCCGGCAAATCAAGGAGGTAATAAACGTAAGGCGGATGGTAACCCGGAGTTTGTGGCCAACACCAATACACAGGGCAACAATCAGCGGCGTAAGGGGAGACCTCCTCCTCGGTCCGGCGGGTCAGGTCCTACTCTCGAGCAGTTGTTAAACGAGCCTTGCCCAAGACACGGCACTCGGGAGAAGCCGGCCACGCATCTGTGGAAGGATTGCACGATTATGAAGGCTTTCAAGAATTCCAACATATATGATGGTGGTCCTGGGCCCGCTGGCGGCTCAGGCGGAGGCGGCTTTCATGGCCCGGGAGGCGGCTCTCATCCGAATTATCAAGGCCTTCCGGGTGGCCAAGGTGGCTATAATCAGCCCTCTGGCCAAGGAAGTCAGCAGCAGCAGTCCGGGTATCAGAGTAACCCGAAGCAGTTGAATAGTGGGCAGTATCATGTATTCACCACTAGCTTATGCAAAAGGGATCAGAAGCTTCATAAAAGGGCGGTTAATGCTGTTGAGCCGGCGGTCCCACGTTATCTAAGGTGGTCAGAGCAGCCGATTGTGTGGAGCAGAGAGGATCACCCCCAAGGGTTGATAATCCGAGTCACTTGGCCTTAGTAGTGGCGCCCCAGGTCGGAGGCTACAAATTCACCAAGGTGTTGATGGACGGAGGTAGCAGTATTAACATCCTCTACTATGATACCTTTCGTCGCATGGGGTTGACCGATAAGGATCTGAGAACATCCAACACGGTTTTCCATGGAGTGGTGCCTGGCAAGTCGGCGTATCCAGTGGGCAAGATTGAGCTGGAGGTGGCCTTTGGGGATGAGATCGGGCCGAGAAACTGAGTCTGAAGTAGTTAAGATCCGGAGCCCGTACCACGCTTTGTTTGGGCGGCCGGCTTATGCCAAGTTCATGGCCAGGCCTTGTTATGTTTATCTGCAGCTCAAGAAGCCGGGTCACAAGGGCATCATCACCGTGCATGGAAGTCGGAAGGTAGCCCTAGAATGTGAGGAAGGAGACGCTGCGTATGCTGAGTCTGTTTGTGCGGCAGAGGAGTTGAAATTTTATAAGGATAATGTTGACCCGGCGGACATGACATCTCTGAAAAAGCCAACTACGGAGCATGAGCCGGTGATGAAGTTTAAGTCAGCTAATGACACCAAGCTTGTCGATTTCGTTCCTGGCGATTCATCCAAACAGTTTACTATCAGCGCAACCTTGGATCCTAAATAGGAAAGCGAGCTCATCAAGTTCATCCGTGAGAACCGGGACATCTTTGCATGGAAAGCTTCTAACATGCCGGGTGTACCAAGAGAACTTGCTGAGCACTCTCTTAACATTGATCCGAAGTATAAGCCGGTCAGGCAGTTCCTCCGGCGGTTTAATGAAGAAAGGCGTGAGGCTATTGGTCAGGAAGTAGCCCGGCTCTTGGCTACCGGGTTTATTGTTGAGGTTTTTCACCCGGAGTGGTTGGCTAACCCGGTGCTCGTGCTAAAGAAGAACGACACCTAGCGCATGTGTGTGGACTACACGGACTTAAACAAGGCTTGTCCGGCTGATCCTTTTGCTCTCCCTTGAATTGATCAAATTATTGATGCTACGGCGGGTTGTGAGCGCTTAAGTTTTTTGGATGCTTATTCTGGTTATCATCAGATCAAAATGGCAGTTAAGGACCAGGAGAAGACGGCGTTTATCACTCCATTTGGAGCATTCTGCTATGTGTCTATGCCCTTTGGGCTTAAAAGTGCCCAGGCGACTTATCAGCGATGTGTGCAGAACTGCCTTCACAAACAGATTGGGCGCAACGTGCATGCTTATGTGGATGACATTGTGGTAAAGTCCAGAGAGAAGGAGACCTTGATAGATGATTTAAGGGAAACCTTTGACAATCTCCGGGTCTACAAGATGATGCTTAACCCGGAGAAGTGTGTTTTTGGAGTACCACCTGGCAAGCTTTTGGGTTTTCTGGTTTCTAACAGAGGCATTGAGGCTAACCCGAAGAAGATCAAGGCAATCACTTCCTTGGCCAAGCCGAAGTGTATCAATGATGTTCAACGTTTGGCGGGTCGCATTGCTGCTTTAAGCCGGTTCATAAGACGGTTAGGTGAAAAGGCCATACCGCTGTATCAGATGATGAAGAAGACAGATGACTTTGTCTGGAGTGACGCTGCCAATGCTGCTTTTGAGGATTTGAAAAGGCAACTTGCTGAATCGCCAGTCCTGGCTGCTCCGGTTGATAAGGAGCCATTATTATTATACGTGGCGGCTAATGCACGTGCCGTCAGTGTGGCCATTGTGGTGGAGCGCAAGGAGGTTGGCAAGGAGCATCCGGTTCAATGGCCGGTTTATTACGTCAGTGAGGTGTTGATTGAGTCTAAGCAACATTATCCACATTGGCAGAAGCTGGTGTATGGGGTGTTCATGGCAAGCCGGAAGCTTAAACAATACTTTCAAGGACATCCCATCACCGTGGTAAGTTCTGCTCCTTTGGGAGATATCATTCAAAATAGGGAAGCCACGGGACGAGTCGCTAAGTGGGCCATTGAACTTGGACCTCATGGTCTAAAGTATGTGCCACGCACGGCTATCAAATCTCAAGCGTTGGTGGATTTTATCAGTGATTGGACGGAGCTTCAAGTGCCTGAGGAGAAGCCGGACAACACATACTGGACTGTTCATTTTGATGGATCCAAGCAACTGGAGGGCTCGGGGGCTGGAGTCGTTTTAACTTCCCCTCGAGGTGACAAGTTTTGTTATGTGCTACAGTTGATGTTTCCCTGTACTAATAATGCAGCTGAATACGAGGCTTTGCTCCATGGTCTCCGGATGGCTAAGGAGATGAATTTTAGCCGGGTAAGATGCTTCGGCGATTCAGATTTGGTGGCTCAGCAAGTATCAGGCAAGTGGGATTCCAAAGATCCTCTCATGGCGGCTTATCGACGTGAGGTTGATGCCTTTGCTGGACACTTCAAGGGTTACATAGTGAAGCACATGTTGGGGAACGTAGCAGAAATTCAAAATTTTCTACGCATCACCAAGATCAATCTATGGAGTAATCTAGCAACGAGGGGAAGGGGAGTGCATCTACATACCCTTGTAGATCGCGAGCGGAAGCGTTCAAGAGAACGGGGTTGATGGAGTCGTACTCGTCGTGATCCAAATCACCGATGATCCTAGCGCCGAACGGACGGCACCTCCGCGTTCAACACACGTACGGAGCAGCGACGTCTCCTCCTTCTTGATCCAGCAAGGGGGGAGGAGAGGTTGATGGAGATCCAGCAGCACGACGGCGTGGTGGTGGAAGTAGCGGGATCCCGGCAGGGCTTCGCCAAGCGCAAGCGGGGAGGAAGAGGTGTCACGGGAGGGAGAGGGAGGCGCCAGGGCTTAGGTATTGCTGCCCTCCCTCCCCCCCACTATATATAGGGCCAAGGGAGAGGGGGGGCGCAGCCTTGGCCCTTCCTCCAAGGAAGGGTGCGGCCAGGGAGGAGTCCTTCCCCCCAAGGCACCTCGGAGGTGCCTTCCCCCTTTAGGACTCTCCCTTTTTCTTATCTCTTGGCGCATGGGCCTCTTGGGGCTGGTTCCCTTGGCCCATATAGGCCAAGGCGCACCCCCTACAGCCCATGTGGCCCCCCGGGGCTGGTGGACCCCTTGGTGGACCCCCGGACCCCTTTCGGCACTCCCGGTACAATACCGATAAAGTGCGAAACTTTTCCGGCGACCAAAATAAGACTTCCCATATATAAATCTTTACCTCCGGACCATTCCGGAACTCCTCGTGACGTCCGGGATCTCATCCGGGACTCCGAACAACTTTCGGGTTACCGCATACTAATATCTCTATAACCCTAGCGTCACCGAACCTTAAGTGTGTAGACCCTACGGGTTCGGGAGACAGCAGACATGACCGAGACGACTCTCCGGTCAATAACCAACAGCGGGATCTGGATACCCATGTTGGCTCCCACATGCTCCTCGATGATCTCATCGGATGAACCACGATGTCGAGGATTCAATCAATCCCGTATACAATTCCCTTTGTCTATCGGTATGTTACTTGCCCGAGATTCGATCGTCGGTATCCCGATACCTTGTTCAATCTCGTTACCGGCAAGTCTCTTTACTCGTTCCGTAACTCACATCATCCCGTGATCAACTCCTTGGTCACATTGTGCACATTATGATGATGTCCTACCGAGTGGGCCCAGAGATACCTCTCCGTTTACACGGAGTGACAAATCCCAGTCTCGATTCGTGCCAACCCAACAGACACTTTCGGAGATACCTGTAGTGCACCTTTATAGCCACCCAGTTACGTTGTGACGTTTGGTACACCCAAAGCATTCCTACGGTATCCGGGAGTTGCACAATCTCATGGTCTAAGGAAATGATACTTGACATTAGAAAAGCTCTGAGCAAACGAACTACACGATCTTGTGCTAGGCTTAGGATTGGGTCTTGTCCATCACATCATTCTCCTAATGATGTGATCCCGTTATCAACGACATCCAATGTCCATGGTCAGGAAACCGTAACCATCTATTGATCAACGAGCTAGTCAACTAGAGGCTTACTAGGGACATGGTGTTGTCTATGTATCCACACATGTATCTGAGTTTCCTATCAATACAATTCTAGCATGGATAATAAACGATTATCATGAACAAGGAAATATAATAATAACCTATTTATTATTGCCTCTAGGGCATATTTCCAACAGTCTCCCACTTGCACTAGAGTCAATAATCTAGTTCACATCACCATGTGATTAACACTCACAGGTCACATCACCATGTGACCAACATCCAAAGAGTTTACTAGAGTCAACAATCTAGTTCACATCACTATGTGATTAACACTCAATGAGTTCTGGTTTGATCATGTTATGCTTGTGAGAGAGGTTATTAGTCAACGGGTCTGAACCTTTCAGATCCGTGTGTGCTTTACGAATATCTATGTCATCTTGTGGATGCTACCACGCGCTATTTGGAGCCATTTCAAATAATTGCTCTACTATACGAATCCGGTTTACTACTCAGAGTCATCCGGATTAGTGTCAAAGTTCGCATCGACGTAACCCTTTACGACGAACTCCTTTTCACCTCCATAATCGAGAAAATTCCTTAGTCCACTAGATACTAAGGATAAGTTCGACCGCTGTCATGTGATCCATTCCCGGATCACTATTGTACCCCTTGACCAACTCATGGCAAGGCACACTTCATGTGCGGTACACAGCATAGCATACTGTAGAGCCTACGTCTAAAGCATAGGGGACGACCTTCGTCCTTTCTCTCTCTTCTGCTGTGGTCAGGTCTTGAGTCTTACTCAATACTCACACCTTGTAACACAGCCAAGAACTCCTTCTTTGCTGATCTATTTTGAACTCTTTCAAAATCATGTCAAGGTGTGCGTTCTTTGAAAGTATCATCAGGCGTCTTGATCTATCTCTATAGATCTTGATGCCCAATATGTAAGCAGCTTTATCCAGGTCTTCCTTTGAAAAACTCCTTTCAAACAACCCTTTATGCTTTCCAGAAATTTTACATCATTTCGGATCAACAATATGTCATTCACATATACTTATCAGAAATGTTGTAGCGCTCCCACTCACTTTATTGTAAATACAAGTTTCTAACAAACTTTGTATAAACCCAAAAACTTTGATCACTCCATCAAAGCGTATATTCTGACTCCGAGATGCTTGCTCTAGTCCATGGAAGGATCGCTGGAGCTAGCATACCTTTTAGCATCCTTAGGATCGACAAAACCTTTCTGATTGTATCACATACAACCTTTCCTTACGAAAACTGGTAAGGAAACTTGTTTTGACATCCATCTGCCAGATTTCATAAATGCAGCTAATGCTAACATGATTCCGACGGACTTAAGCATCGCTACGGATGAGAAAATCTCATCGTAGTCAACTCCTTGAACTTGTGGAAATACTCTTTGCCACAAGTCGAGCTTCATAGACGGTAACATTACCGTCCACGTCCGTCTTCTTCTCAAAGATCCATTTATCTCGGATTTCATGGCTTCTAACCATTTGTCGGAATATGGGCCCACCATCGCTTCTCCATAGCTCGTAGGTTCAGTATTGTCCAACAACATGATATCTCAGACAGGATCACGTACCACTCTGAAGTAGCACGCATCCTCGTCGTCCTACGAGGTTTGGTAGTGACTTGATCCGAAGTTTCATGATCACTATCATAAGCTTCCACTTCAATTGGTGTAGGTGCCACAGGAACAACTTCCTGTGCCCTGCTACACACTAGTTGAAGTGACGGTTCAATAACCTTATCAAGTCTCCACCATCCTCCCACTCAATTCTTTCGAGAGAAACTTTTCCTCGAGAAAGGACTCGTTTCTAGAAGCAATTACTTTTGCTTCCAGATCTGAAATAGGAGGTATACCCAACTGTTTTGGGTATTCTATGAAGATGCATTTATCCGCTTTGGGTTCGAGCTTATCAGCCTGAAACTTTTTCACATAAGCATCGCAGCCCCAAACTTTTAAGAAACGACAACTTAGGTTTCTCTAAACGGTGTCGTCTCAACGGAATTGCGTGGTGCCCCTTTTAAAGTGAATGCGGTTGTCTCTAATGCCTAACCCATAAACGATAGTGGTAATTCGATAAGAGACATCATGGTATGCACCATATCCAATAGGGTGCAGTTATGATGTTCGGACACACCATCACACTATGGTGTTCCAGGCGGTATTAATTGTGAAACACTTTCCACAATGTCTTAATTGTGTGCCAAACTCGTAACTCAGATACTCATCTCTATGATCATATCACAGACATTTTATCCTCTTGTCACGACGATCTTCAACTTCACTCTGAAATTACTTGAACCTTTCAATAATTCAGACTTGTGTTTCATCAAGTAAATACACTCAGCATCTACTCAAATCATCTGTGAAGTAAGAACATAACGATATCCACTGCATGCCTCAGCACTCATTGGACTGCATACATCAAAATGTATTACTTCCAATAAGTTGCTCTCTTGTTCCATCTTACTGAAAACGAGGCCTTTCAGTCATCTTGCCCATGTGGTATGATTTGCATGTCTCAAGTGATTCAAAATCAAGTGAGTCCAAACGATCCATCTGCATGGAGTTTCTTCATGCATATATACCAATAGACATGGTTCGCATGTCTCAATCTTTTCAAAAACGAGTGAGTCCAAAGATCCATCTACATGGAGCTTCTTCATGCGTTCTATACCAATATGACTCAAATGGCAGTGCCACAAGTATGTGGAACTATCATTACTATTTATATCTTTTGGCACGAACATGTGTATCACTACGATCGAGATTCATTTTAGGTGCAAGACCATTGAAGGTATTATTCAAATAAACAGAGTAACCATTATTCTCCTTAAATGAATAACCGTATTGCGATAAACATAATCCAATCATGCTCAACGCAAACACCAAATCTCGATGGTAGAGGGAGCATGCGATGCTTGATCACATCAACCTTGGAAACACTTCCAACACATATCGTCATCTCACCTTTAGCTAGTCTCCGTTTATTCCGCAGCTTTTATTTCGAGTTACTAACACTTAGCAACCGAACCGGTATCTAATACCCTGGTGCTGCTAGGAGTACTAGTAAAGTACACATTCATATAACGTATATCCAATATACTTCTGTCGACCTTGCCTGCCTTCTCATCTACCAAGTATCTAGGGTAGTACTGCTTCAGTGACCGTTCCCCTCATTACAGAAGCACTTAGTCTCGGGTTTGGGTTCAACCTTGGGATTCTTCACTAGAGCAGCAAACGACTTGCTGTTTCATGAAGTATCCCTTTTGCCCTTGCCCTTCTTAAACTAGTGGTTTTACTAACCATCAACAATTGATGCTCCTTCTTGATTTCTACTTTCGCGGTGTCAAACATCGCGAATAGCTCAAGGATCATCATAACTATCCCTGATATGTTATAGTTCATCACGAAGCTCTACTAGCTTGGTGGCAGTGACTATGGAGAACCATCACTATCTCATCTGGGAGATTAACTCCCACTCGATTCAAGCGATTGTGGTACTCAGACAATCTGAGCACATGCTCAACGATTGAGCTTTTCTCCCTTAGTTTGCAGGCTTAAGAAACTTGTCAGAGGTCTCATACCTCTTGACGTGGGCACTAGTCTGAAATCCCAATTTCAGTCTTCGGAACATCTCATATGTTCTGCGACGTTTCAAAAACGTCTTTGGTGCCACAATTCTAAACCGTTAGCATTACGCACTGAACTATCACGTAGTCATCAAAACGTGTATGTCAGATGTTTCGCAACATCTACAGACGACGCTGAGGTTCAGCACACCGAGCGGTGCATTAAGGACATAAGCCTTCTGTGCAGCAATGAGGACAATCCTCAGTTTACGGACCCAGTCCGCATAATTGCTACTACCAACTTTCAACTAAATTTTCTCTAGGAACATATCTTAAACAGTAGAACTAAAGCGTATGACATAATTTGCAAAGACCTTTTGACTATGTTCATGATAATGAAGTTCATCTGATTATTAATGAACTCCCACTCAGATAGACATCCCTCTAGTCATCTAAGTGATACATGATCCGAGTCAAACTAGGCCGTGTCCGATCATCACGTGAGACGGACTAGTCATCATCGGTGAACATCTCCATGTTGATCGTATCTTCTATACGACTCATGTTCGACCTTTCGGTCTCTTGTGTTCCGAGGCCATGTCTGTACATGCTAGGCTCGTCAAGTCAACCTAAGTGTTTTGCATGTGTTCCGAGGCCATGTCTGTACATGCTAGGCTCGTCAACACCCGTTGTATTCGAACGTTAGAATCTATCACACCCGATCATCACGTGGTGCTTCGAAACAACGAACCTTCGCAACGGTGCACAGTTAGGGGGAACACTTCTCTTGAAATTTTAGTGAGGGATCATCTTACTTACTACCGTCGTTCTAAGCAAATAAGATGCATAACATGATAAACATCACATGCAATCAAATAGTGACATGATATGGCCAATATCATTTTGCTCCTTTGATCTCCATCTTCGGGGCACCATGATCATCTTTGTCACCGGCATGACACCATGATCTCCATCATCATGATCTCCATCATTGTGTCTTCATGAAGTTGTCACGCCAACGA
Source organism: Triticum aestivum (assembly GCF_018294505.1). Lineage (NCBI taxonomy): Eukaryota > Viridiplantae > Streptophyta > Magnoliopsida > Poales > Poaceae > Triticum > Triticum aestivum. The sequence goes on from NC_057811.1 coordinate 484,617,935, forward strand.
TTACTTCTACTTCTATGGCTAACGCGCTTAGCAATAAAGTAAAGTAATTTACATGGCGTTATTCAATGACACGCAGGTCATACAAAAAATAAAGACAACTCCTATGGCTCCTGCCGGTTGTCATACTCATCGACATGCAAGTCGTGATTCCTATTACAAGAATATGATCAATCTCATACATCACATATATCATTCATCACATCTTCTGGCCATATCACATCACATAGCACATGCTGCAAAAACAAGTTAGACGTCCTCTAATTGTTGTTGCAAGTTTTTACGTGGCTTGTATAGGTTTCTAGCAAGAACGTTTCTTACCTACGTAAAACCACAACGTGATATGCCAATTTCTATTTACCCTTCATAAGGACCCTTTTCATCGAATCCGTTCCGACTAAAGTGGGAGAGACAGACACCCGCTAGCCACCTTATGCAACTAGTGCATGTCAGTCGGTGGAACCTGTCTCACGTAAGCGTACGTGTAAGGTCGGTCCGGGCCGCTTCATCCCACAATGCCGCCGAAACAAGATAAGACTAGTAGCGGCAAGAAGAATTGGCAACATCGACGCCCACAACTACTTTGTGTTCTACTCGTGCATAGAAACTACGCATAGACCTAGCTCATGATGCCACTGTTGGGGAACGTAGCAGAAATTCAAAATTTTCTACGCATCACCAAGATCAATCTATGGAGTTATCTAGCAACGAGGGGAAGGGAGTGCATCTACATACCCTTGTAGATCGCGAGCGGAAGCGTTCAAGAGAACGGGGTTGATGGAGTCGTACTCGTCGTGATCCAAATCACCGATGATCCTAGCGCCGAACGGACGGCACCTCCGCGTTCAACACACGTACGGAGCAGCGACGTCTCCTCCTTCTTGATCCAGCAAGGGGGGAGGAGAGGTTGATGGAGATCCAGCAGCACGACGGCGTGGTGGTGGAAGTAGCGGGATCCCGGCAGGGCTTCGCCAAGCGCAAGCGGGGAGGAAGAGGTGTCACGGGAGGGAGAGGGAGGTGCCAGGGCTTAGGTATTGCTGCCCTCCCTTCCCCCCACTATATATAGGGCCAAGGGAGAGGGGGGGGCGCAGCCTTGGCCCTTCCTCCAAGGAAGGGTGCGGCCAGGGAGGAGTCCTTCCCCCCCAAGGCACCTCGGAGGTGCCTTCCCCCTTTAGGACTCTCCTTTTATCTTATCTCTTGGCGCATGGGCCTCTTGGGGCTGGTTCCCTTGGCCCATATAGGCCAAGGCGCACCCCCTACAGCCCATGTGGCCCCCCGGGGGGCCTGGTGGACCCCCGGACCCCTTTCGGCACTCCCGGTACAATACCGATAAAGTGCGAAACTTTTCCGGCGACCAAAATAAGACTTCCCATATATAAATCTTTACCTCCGGACCATTCCGGAACTCCTCGTGACGTCCGGGATCTCATCCGGGACTCCGAACAACTTTCGGGTTACCGCATACTAATATCTCTATAACCCTAGCGTCACCGAACCTTAAGTGTGTAGACCCTACGGGTTCGGGAGACAGGCAGACATGACCGAGACGACTCTCCGGTCAATAACCAACAGCGGGATCTGGATACCCATGTTGGCTCCCACATGCTCCTCGATGATCTCATCGGATGAACCACGATGTCGAGGATTCAATCAATCCCGTATACAATTCCCTTTGTCTATCGGTATGTTACTTGCCCGAGATTCGATCGTCGGTATCCCGATACCTTGTTCAATCTCGTTACCGGCAAGTCTCTTTACTCGTTCCGTAACTCACATCATCCCGTGATCAACTCCTTGGTCACATTGTGCACATTATGATGATGTCCTACCGAGTGGGCCCAGAGATACCTCTCCGTTTACACGGAGTGACAAATCCCAGTCTCGATTCGTGCCAACCCAACAGACACTTTCGGAGATACCTGTAGTGCACCTTTATAGCCACCCAGTTACGTTGTGACGTTTGGTACACCCAAAGCATTCCTACGGTATCCGGGAGTTGCACAATCTCATGGTCTAAGGAAATGATACTTGACATTAGAAAAGCTCTGAGCAAACGAACTACACGATCTTGTGCTAGGCTTAGGATTGGGTCTTGTCCATCACATCATTCTCCTAATGATGTGATCCCGTTATCAACGACATCCAATGTCCATGTTCAGGAAACTGTAACCATCTATTGATCAACGAGCTAGTAAATTAGAGGCTTACTAGGGACATGGTGTTGTCTATGTATCCACACATGTATCTGAGTTTCCTATCAATACAATTCTAGCATGGATAATAAACGATTATCATGAACAAGGAAATATAATAATAACCTATTTATTATTGCCTCTAGGGCATATTTCCAACATCACATTGATCGCAGAAAGAACGAGGCGGCTGACGCCTTAAGCCGGCTGGGCTCTCAGCGTAAGCCGGTGTCGCCTAATACTTTCTTGGATATTTTGCACAGCCCCTCTGTTAAGTTGCCTACGGAGGAAGACTTGGCAGTCCCAGACCCGGAGGCGCAGTTGGTGGCGGCTCTCCATGTTATTCCAGATTGGACAGTGTCGTATTTGGCTTATATAACCCGGGGAGAGTTGCCTGAGGATGAAACTTTGGCCAGGCAGATAACCCGGCGGTCTAAGTATATGACGATTGCTAATGGCGAGCTTCATCATCGCAGTACCACAGGGGTATTTCAACGTTGTGTCTCTCCTGAGGAGGGTCAGGCGATACTCCGCGAGATTCATGAAGAGGATGGTGGTCACCACGCCGGCTCAAAATCTCTTGTGGCCAAGGCTTTCCGTCATGGTTTCTACTGGTTGACGGCTCATGCTGACGCAGAGGATCTGGTTAGCAAGTGTGATGGTTGTCAAAGGTTCTCATGAAGGGCTCACGTGCCGGCTCAAGAGTTGAGGATGATTCCAATAACTTGGCTATTTGTAGTCTGGGGACTTGATATGGTCGGGCCTTTCAAAAGGTCGAAGGATAAAAAGACCCACCTCTTGGTGGCGGTTGATAAGTTCACAAAGTGGGTTGAGGTAGAGCCGGTCAGTAAGTGTGATGCAGCCACGGCGGTTCAGTTTATGAAAAAGGTGATATTTCGCTTTGGCTTTCCACATAGCATTATTACTGACAATGGTACAAATCTATCTAAAGGTGCCATGGAGGAGTTTTGTCAGCTTGAGCACATCCGGCTTGACGTTTCTTCTGTAGCTCACCCTCAATCCAATGGGCAAGCTGAAAGAGCCAATCAGGAAATCTTGAAAGGCATCAAACCCCGGCTCATGGTTCCTTTGAAAAGGACGCCGGGTTGCTGGGTGGAAGAGTTGCCCTCTGTGGTATGGAGCATCAACACCACCCCCAACAGGTCCACGGGTTACACACCCTTCTTCATGGTTTATGGCACCGAGGCAGTGCTACCAAGTGACATCCGTCATGATTCACCTCGTGTGGCGGCTTACGTGGAAGCTAATAATGAGCAGGCTCGTCAGGATGCACTTGACCTGTTGGATGAGAACCGTGACTTGGCAGCGGCCCGTTCGGCGATTTATCAACAAGACATGCACTGCTATCACAGCCGCCGGGTTAGATCCAGAACCTTTCAAGAAGGTGACTTGGTGCTCCAGCTCATCTAGGATCAAACAGATGCGCACAAGCTATCCCCGCCTTGGGAAGGGCCCTTTGTGGTCAGCAAGAACTTGCATAACGGGTCATATTACCTCATTGATGTTCGAGAGCATAAAGACTCACGTAAGTCGGAGGAAGAGACCCGCCGGCCGTGGAACATTGCTCATCTCCGGCCTTACTATACTTGAGCCACCGGCTCTCATGGTGTACATACTCTATCAATGTATATATTATGATTAAGTAATAAAGCAGGACCTCTGTCCTTAGCATCCTCAACAAATCATGTTTATCATACTACTTTTTTGCAGATGATCAAAGGAGGGATGGATCATATGTGAATCTCTTTCTCCTTGGTCCGGCTTATGATCGTATTCGAATCTAGCCGTTAAAATTATGGTCACTTGGGGGCTTCCTGTTCAAACATAGGTCGTATTCGAACCAAAGAGAACATAGCTGTCGAAACCTTTTTGATCGACACACTACCAAACTCATTAAAGGGCTTCCTGATTGTATCCGAATCATAGCTTAACCTCTTTTGGGTCCGACTTGGATCGTATTCGAATCAGGGTCGTTAAAAACCTCTCAAGGTCATTTGGGGGCTTCCTGCTCAAACATGGGGTCGTGTTCGAACCAAAGAGAGCATAGCTGTCGGTACCCACTTGATCGGCGCAACGCCAAAGCCACTGGGGGCTATATGATCGTATTCGAATCTTAGCTCAACCCCTTTGGAGCGGTTTACTGATCGTATTCGAATCAGGAAGCCTTTAAGTGTTTATCTTTTGATTAAAGTTTTCTTTTACAAGTATTACTTGTCTTGTTTACTTCAAAAGGTTATTATGATTTAAGTACATAACCGGTTTACAGTTAACCCGGCTTGATTTATAGGTAACCTGGTATTATTCAAACCATCACAGGTACAATATCAAGATATACTATGTCTATGATCCGACTTGTGGTAAGCCGCCGAGATACTTGTGTTGTTTTTCTCTGTATGCAGGAGGATTAAAAAAGCTTTCTTCAAAACATCCAGAGCAGAGATGATAAAACATAGCATAATATATATCAGATAGCGACTTAGCAAAATTGCCATCAGACCACGAGAAAAGTTAAGTGTATCTACCCTATTACATGACTTTTCAAGTCAAATGATTAACATTGTTTTTTAACATGGCTATGAGCTGCCGGCTGGGTCAGTCAGTGGGTTGGCCTGAAGCCTCCGGGTCATCCCTCTCCACTTCGGCGTCTGGTTCCCTCTCCTGGAAGGTTGATGATGACCAGTCAATGCCACTCAAAGCTTGAAATACGGCCTCATCATCAATTAACCCGGCCGGATTAACTTCAGGGGCAAAGGTGTGCTTATGAGTCGGAGGGATCAGACTGCCTTCTTCATAGCGAGGAGTTGGAAGGCGCTGGTTGTTTGCGTCGTAACCCGGCTGGTACTTGGTAAGATCAGCGTTGTTACCAAGCAACGTGGCCACAGGGCGCACCTCCTTCACGCAGGCCGCAAAGTCTGACTGCTCAAAAGCCGTGCCGTCTTCTTTTAAACTGGGATAGCCTTTAGCGATGTCAGTCGGATCTAACTCTGGCAACCACGCCTTGGCCCGGCTCAAGGCAGTCACAGCTCCGGCTCTCGCAGATGATCTTCTCAGCTCGTTGACCCGCTCGGGTAGCACAGCAAGCCGCTTCAGCACATCCGCTAGGTGTGTGGGGACTTGATTTGATAGAGCCACGGCGGCCAAGGCACGTTGAGAGCCGGCATACAGCTGCTCCACCAATGTGTAAACCGCCTTGAGCTTGATCAGCATGCTCTGATTCAAGTTGGAGCTCCTTGGGCCTGCATCATAAGCTCAGGTTAGTTGATGGTTATCAGAAAGATTTAAACAATTTAGTATTTGCACGGCGGCTTACCAAAGATAGCTGAGACCATCTGCGAGATGTGGCCTTTTAAGCCGGTAAGTTCAGCTGTCGTCTTTGCAAGAGCCGTTTTAGCTGCTTTGCCCCGCGTGGTTAAGGCGGCCTTCTCGTCTGCCCAAGTTTTCTTTTCCACAGCAAAGCCCCTTGTTAATTTTTCTTGTTCAGCGATACTAAACTCAAATTTAGAGTTGGCTTTCTGGGTTTCTAGTTCTTGTGCTTCTATGCGGCTTTTCAGGTCAGCTATCTCCGACTCAAGTTGACTGGTGATGGCCTGTGCAAAAACCGGGTTAAAATCTGGGTCATTATAAGGTATGAATTAAGTCCCAAGTACTTTACAAGCAAAGATACTTAGCACTTGGGGGCTAATGTATGCTAAAGAAGTTTATTATTTATGGTGGCAGTTTGTTGTTCTAAGTCCCAAGTACTTTGCAAAGCAAAGCAGCTTGGCATTTGGGGGCTAATGTATATTGCTGTTCAGAATATTTTAAGTCTTTTTATAAACCGTATGAAGAGCCGGCTCAATCACATTGATTAACCCGCCACTTGGGGACTAGGGAGTAAGCCGGAGTTCTTATGATTATTTTTAACTATGTTGCTAACCTTACTAAAATGTTTCTGAAAGTCTACAGCATATTGATCATAAGCAATAGACTTGGGGGCTAGTATGGCAAGAGAGAATGAATATGGACAAAATTTATACCTCGGATTTTTGATAAATATGCTTCACAATGTCAATCTCGACGTCCTGATTGCTGTGTACTTGGCTCATAAAGCCGGAGAAGGCTTCATTAATGCTCAGCTGAGTGTAATCAGTAACACTCAGCTTGGCCTTTTGGCGTTCCAGCAGCTCTTCTTTCGCTGAGCACTTGGCCAGAACAGTTGGCCTTCCCGGGTCAACGTAACTGGTCTTGATGATTTCCACATCAACGTCTTGAGGGGCAGTTGTCCTTGCCGGATCTGGAGCGTCCGGGTTTCTGGAGCTGGTGGCGACTTGTTTGGCCGGCGGGTCAGCAGTTGGTACTGATGCAGCTGGAGTTTGTTGGGGTGGCGGTTCAGGAGCAGAGGACTCAGGCACGGATATCTCAGCTTCCGGCTCGGTCCTATCCGGTTCTTCGGCCGGCGGGTTCTTCTTGGTCCTCTTGCTAAGTTTGGCTTGTCCGCTTCAAGTGAAATAAAGGTTAGTGTAAGTATAAATTGAAGTAAATACAAGATTAAGTAAGTTATTCGTACCCCAGAGCGGTCTTGAAAGCCGGAAAGCTGGACTGCATCGACTCGCCGGAGGAAGGGGAAGTTTCCTGATAATTGGAGTCGGAAGAATTGAGCGGCTGACGAAAAAGACCCGCCAGAGGGTAAGATAAAGGTAAATCGGACGAAACCTCGTTCCGGCGCTTCCTGGTGACGTCAGGTAAGCCGGAGGGGATTTTCGCGTCTTTACTGGTCTGGGTCTGCCTCCGGCTTCCATAAATCTGTTGCTTCAAAAGAAATTGAGGATCGAGGTAAGCTACAGGATGTGAGAATCTTACTTTCCGGGTTACACGTCGGATTTTCTGTCTTGGCAAGGTCTCGGAGTCGGAAGAAACAATAGTTAGCTCTTCAGTTCTGCCTTGGCTGTTTCCCGTGTTCTCCTGCTGACAGTCAGTGTCAATAAGATAGTTAAAAAACGAGCCAAGAGAGTCAAGGACTACCTCCGACTAAGAGGAATCATCTAGCTGAAACAAGTCTGAGGTACTAGTCTTGTTCCCTTTTTCCGGGCGGCGGCTTTCCGGACGACTTTCTTGGCCTTCCTGGCCTTCTTGGCAGCTTCATGATCATACTTAGCCTTCCAAAAGGCGTCAGTAGCTTGTGAATGACAATAACAGACTTTGAGTAAGGGAAAAAGATTATTAAAGGTACATTAAAGAAACTTAAGGAAGGCAGCTTACAGGAGGAGCCGGGTTAGTCTTGCAAAATGGGGCTAAGCCGACAATGCCGCAGTCTGTCAAACTCTCGTTCAGAAGAGACTTGGTCACCTCGTCCACCACGTCATCAGGTAACTCGTCAGAACTATGCCGCAGAGGATCATCCTTTTCACCGGTATATTCACACATCAACCTGGGGCGGCGGCTCAGAGGGATAACCCGCCAGGATACCCACACCCGGGCCAGATCGATGCCAGTCAAGCCGTTTCCCAAGAGAGCCTTGATCTTCGTTAAGGTCGGAACAAGCTTCTGACGTTCAGCGGCGGATAATTTATCTGGCAGGGGGTGATTGGACTCAAGACGCACAGCGCGAAAGCCGGGCAGAGGATGCTCGTCAGCCGGAGAAGTATCTTGGCAATAGAACCACGTTTGATTCCAATCCTTGGGGTGGCTTGGCGGCTCGGCATAGGGGAAAAGGCAATCCCTGCACCGTTGGATTAAGATACCACCAAGTTCTAGGCTGGGCCCATTGGCGTGTTCGTTTTGGCGGTTCAAATAAAACAACTCTCGAAAGAGTAACAAATTGGGCTCCTCTCCCAGGTAAACCTCGCAAAATATTTGGAAGTTGCAGATATTTGACACAGAGTTGGGCCCAATATCTTGAGGTCGGAGGTCGAAGAAGTGTAAGACATCTCTGAAGAACTTTGAGTCGGGCGGAGCGAAGCCCCGGATCATGTGATCAGTAAATATGACAACCTCTCCCTCTTTAGGTTGAGGTCTTTCTTCTGACAGGTCAGGAGCACGATAAGACATTAACTCCTTTTTTGGCAGATAGCCATGCTTAACAAAGTCATCAAGGACGGCATCTGTGACGTTAGACTTGACCCAGTTGCACGTAACGGAAGCTTTGGGTGCTTTGGGCGGCATGATGATAACCTATGACAGAAAATGAATTCCGGTTCAAATTTAATCCGGAACAAGACATAAAGATGAATATTCAAAACGACGGCTTAAAGAGGGCTAATGGCATACAGATAATCATGGCGGATTAGTTAAGACGTCGTAAACAGTTAAGGTTATTAAGAGCCGCCGCGAGCGGTCAGGGATATCCATTCGAGATCTACAGGTTAAAATCTGGTGGCATGAGCCGCCATGGCAAGGTGGATCTAACAATTTTTTGTCCAAGTGTTGCATAAACAAGTTTCATAAATTGCAGCTGGCATTCTGGATCAAACAACGTTCTGAAAAGAAAATATTTTGAGACCTAAATATGAAGAACAGAGAAGCTCGTATGTTCTAAAGAAACATTGTACAAGGAAAAGGGATCTGTGAGCATTCAAAATGGATGCGAAACTACTGCCGCGTGGGTTTGATGCTCTCTTTGGATCAAAAGAGGCCGTGGTGGAGAAACTGTGAAGGGTTCGTGACGAACAGGAAGAACACCGACGAACTCGAGAAACCCTAATGTGGATCTGAGATGAGAGCAGGCGAGAACTTACAGCGTCGAGGTGCTTGCGAAGAGTCGCCGCCGTTTCTCTGGACAGGCTCAGGTCGATGCAGCGGCCGGGGTTGAGGAAGACAGGGTGCGCGGCGGCGGCGGCGAAGCTCGAGCGGCAGAAGGTGCGCGAGGAAGAAGATGAGAGGAAAAAGAATGAGGACCTGGTCGTGCCCATTTATAAGGAAGGACTTAAAAGCGGGCGCGAGAAATGAGGAGGTTAAAAAGTGGTTATCCAGCTAACCGTACGCCTTGATTTTCGGGATGGTCATTAAAGATAAGGATCCGTTGAGATACGGCGAAGCGAGATATTAATTAAATAATAAGATGACGTCATGGCGGGTTATCATGAATCTAGAAGATGACGTCATGGCGGGTTATAATTTTCTTTGTGCAGATAAAGCGGAAGATTTTCGGAGGCATTGATGATTGACATGAACCGGTCCAAATCAATCTGGGGCCTAATGTTGGGGATATAACTATTGGTGTAACCCGCCCAGGAGGGGTCGGGTTACACTGGACGAGTCATTACATGAAGCCTAGGTTACACTCTGAAGATGGCGGTTCAAGTAAGGGCCAAAGGCCCAATGGCGACTTAAGGCCCATAGTGATAACCCGCCGTAATGGCATAACTTGTATTGTAAGGAAAGATTAACTAGTCACCGAGCCGGACACTGTTTATGAGCCGGCCGGGACTCTGTGAGCCGCCTAGTGTCGACCCGTGTATATAAGGGGGCGGCCCAGCGGCGGCTCAGGGCAAGTAACATCAAATCGAGGACTAGGTCAAGCGGATTCGCTCCCTGGTCATCGAAACCTTAGTAAACACCCTCAACTGGATTAGGCTTTTACCTTCACCGTAAGGGGCCGAACCAGTATAAACCTTCGTATCCTTTGTCCCGATTAACCCTTCTTGCTTCCTAGTTGCGATGGTCCTACGACTAAGTCCTTCTGCTAGGACATCTGCCGTGACAATTCCACGACAAGTACAGACACAAGCGCTCATATACACGTGCATACACTCACCCCTATGAACGCACACACGCACATCCTACCCCTATGAGCTGTTGGGGAACGTAGTAATTTCAAAAGAAAATCCTACGCACACGCAGGATCATGGTGATGCATAGCAACGAGAGGGGAGAGTGTTGTCTACGTACCCTCGTATACCGTAAGCGGAAGCGTTTATCAACGCGGTTGATCTAGTCGTACACCTTCACGATCCGTCCCGATCAAGTACCGAACGTACGACACCTCTGCGTTCAGCACACGTTCAGCTCGATGACGTCCTCGCCTTCTCGATCTAGCAAGAGGGGCGAAGTAGTAGATGAGTTTCGGCAGCACGACGGCGTGGTGACGGTGTTGGTGAAGAACAATCTTCGCAGGGCTTCGCCTAAGCACTACGAAAACTATGACGGAGGATAAACTAGAGGGGACGGGGTTGCCGGCACACGGCTTGGTGTTTCTTGATGTGCTTTGGGTGCTAGCCCTACCCATCTATTTATATGTTGAGCCTTGGGGTCGAAACTTGGAGTAAAAGCCTCCACAAAGTCGGTTTCACCCGAAAGGCAAGAGTCCTTCTCGGACTCCAGGGCCAGACGCCAGGGTTCCCGGCGTCTGGACCCAGACGCCAGGGACCCTGGCGTCTGGCCCCTGGACTCCGCAAAACTTCCTTTTGCGCTTTCCAAAAACCTTGTGGGCTTTCCCCTTTGGCCCAAATAAAGTGTTCTCGTACCCAAACATTTCGGGAAACATCCAGAACCCCTTCCGGTGAATTCCGGAACCCTTCCGGAGACCAAACACTATTATCACATATATCAATCTTTATCTCTGGACCATTCCGGAGTTCCTCGTCATGTCTGTGATCTTATCCGGAACTCCGAACAACATTCGGTCACCAACATACATAACTCATACAATACTATATCGTCAACGAACGTTAATCGTGCGGATCCTACGGGTTTGAGAACTATGTAGACATGACCGGGACACCTCTCTGGTCAATAACCAATAGCAGAACCTGGATGCTCATATTGTCTCCTACATATTCTACGAAGATCTTTATCGGTCGAACTGCATAACAACATACGTTGTTCCCTTTGTCATCGGTATGTTATTTGCCCGAGATTCGATCGTCGGTATCTCAATACCTAGTTCAATCTCGTTACCGGCAAGTCTCTTTACTCGTTCTGTAATACATCATCCCGCAACTAACTCATTAGTTACAATGCTTGCAAGGCTTATAGTGATGTGCATTACCGAGTGGGCCCAGAGATACCTCTCCGACAATCGGAGTGGCAAATCCTAATCTCGAAATACGCCAACCCAACAAGTACCTTTGGAGACACTTGTAGAGCACCTTTATAATCACCCAGTTACGTTGTGACGTTTGGTAGCACACAAAGTGTTCCTCCGGTAAACGGGAGTTGCATAATCTCATAGTCATAGGAACATGTATAAGTCATGAAAAAGCAATAGCATAATACTAAACGATCAAGAGCTAAGCTAACGGAATGGGTCAAGTCAACCACATCATTCTCCTAATGATGTGATCTCGTTAATCAAATGACAACTCATGTCTATGGCTAGGAAACATAACCATCTTTGATCAACGAGCTAGTTAAGTAGAGGCATACTAGTGACACTCTGTTTGTCTATGTATTCACACATGTATCATGTTTCCGGTTAATACAATTCTAGCATGAATAATAAACATTTATCATGATATAAGGAAATAAATAATAACTTTATTATTGCCTCTAGGGCATATTTCCTTCAGTCTCCCACTTGCACTAGAGTCAATAATCTAGATTACACAGTAATGATTCTAACACCCATGGAGCCTTGGTGTTGATCATGTTTTGCTCGTGGAAGAGGCTTAGTCAATGGGTCTGCAACATTCAGATCCGTATGTATTTTGCAAATCTCTATGTCTCCCACCTGGACTTGATCCCAGATGGAGTTGAAGCGTCTCTTGATGTGCTTGATTCTCTTGTGAAATTTGGATTCATTTGCCAAAGCAATTGCACCAGTATTGTCACAAAAGATTTTCATTGGACCCGATGCACTAGGTATGACACCTAGATCGAATATGAACTCCTTCATCCAGACTCCTTCATTTGCTGCTTCCGAAGCAGCTATGTACTCCGCTTCACATGTAGATCCCGCTACGACGCTTTGTTTAGAACTGCACCAACTGACAGCTCCATCGTTCAATATAAACACGTATCCGGGTTTGCGATTTAGAATCGTCCGGATCAGTGTCAAAGCTTGCATCGACGTAACCATTTACGACGAGCTCTTTGTCACCTCCATAAACGAGAAACATATCCTTAGTCCTTCTCAAGTATTTCAGGATGTTCTTGACCGCTGTCCAGTGATCCACTCCTAGATTACTTTGGTACCTCCCTGCTAAACTAATAGCAAGGCACACATCAGGTCTGGTACACAGCATTGCATACATGATATAACCTATGGCTGAAGCATAGGGAACATCTTTCATTTTCTCTCTATCTTCTGCAGTGGTCGGGCATTGAGTCTTACTCAACTTCACACCTTGTAACATAGGCAAGAACCCTTTCTTTGCTTGATCCATTTTGAACTTCTTCAAAACTTTGTCAAGGTTTGTGCTTTGTGAAAGTCCAATTAAGCGACTCGATCTATCTCTATAGATCTTGATGCCCAATATATAAGCAGCTTCACCGAGGTCTTTCATTGAAAAACTCTTATTCAAATATCCCTTTATGCTATCCAGAAACTCTATATCATTTCCAATCAACAATATGTCATCCACATATAATATTAGAAATGCTATAGTGCTCCCACTCACTTTCTTGTAAATACAGGCTTCTCCAAAAGTCTGTATAAAACCATATGCTTTGATCACACTATCAAAACGTTTATTCCAACTCCGAGAGGCTTGCACCAGTCCATAAATGGATCGCTGGAGCTTGCACACTTTGTTAGCTCCCTTTGGATCGACAAAACCTTCCGGTTGCATCATATACAACTCTTCTTCCAGAAATCCATTCAGGAGTGCAGTTTTGACATCGATTTGCCAAATTTCATAATCATAAAATGCGGCAATTGATAACATGATTCGAACAGACTTAAGCATCGCTACGGGTGAGAAAGTCTCATCGTAGTCAACCCCTTGAACTTGTCGAAAACCTTTTGCAACAAGTCGAGCTTTATAGACAGTAACATTACCGTCAGCTTCAGTCTTCTTCTTCAAGATCCATTTATTCTCTATGGCCTGCCGATCATCGGGCAAGTCAACCAAAGTCCACACTTTGTTCTTGTACATGGATCCCATCTCAGATTTCATGGCCTCAAGCCATTTTGCGGAATCTGGGCTCACCATTGCTTCTTCATAGTTCGTAGGTTCGTCATGGTCTAGTAACATAACCTCCAGAACATGATTACCGTACCACTCTAGTGCGGATCTTACTCTGGTTATACGAGGTTCAGTAACAACTTGATCTGAAGTTTCATGGTCATCATCATTAACTTCCTCACTAATTGGTATAGACGTCACAGGAACCGGTTTCTGTGATGAACTACTTTCCAATAAGGGAGCAGGTACAGTTACCTCATCAAGTTCTACTTTCCTCCCACTCACTTCTTTCGAGAGAAACTCCTTCTCTAGAAAGGATCCATTCTTGGCAACAAATGTCTTGCCTTCGGATCTGTGATAGAAGGTGTACCCAACAGTTTCCTTTGGGTATCCTATGAAGACACATTTCTCCGATTTGGGTTCGACCTTATCAGGTTGAAGCTTTTTCACATAAGCATCGCAGCCCCAAACTTTAAGAAACGACAACTTTGGTTTCTTGTCAAACCACAGTTCATAAGGCGTCGTCTCAACGGATTTTGATGGTGCCCTATTTAACGTGAATGCGGCCGTCTCTAAAGCATAATCCCAAAACGATAGCGATAAATCAGTAAGAGACATCATAGATCGCACCATATCTAGTAAAGTACGATTACGACGTTCGGACACACCATTACGCTGTGGTGTTCCGGGTGGCATGAGTTGCGAAACTATTCCGCATTGTTTCAAATGTAGACCAAACTCATAACTCAAATAGTCTCCTCCACGATCAGATCGTAGAAACTTTATTTTCTTGTTACGATGATTTTCAACTTCACTCTGAATTCTTTGAACTTTTTAAATGTTTCAGACTTATGTTTCATTAAGTAGATATACCCATATCTGCTTAAATCATCTGTGAAGGTGAGAAAATAACGATAGCCGCCGCGGGCCTCAAGATTCATTGGACCACATACATCAGTATGTATGATCTCCAACAAATTAGTTGCTCGCTCCATATTTCCGGAGAACGGTGTTTTAGTCATCTTGCCCATGAGGCATGGTTCGCAAGTACCAAGTGATTCATAATCAAGTGATTCCGAAAGTCCATCAGTATGGAGTTTCTTCATGCGCTTTACACCAATATGACCCAAACGGCAGTGCCACAAATAAGTTGCACTATCATTATCAACTCTGCATCTTTTGGCTTCAACATTATGAATATGTGTATCACTACTATCGAGATTCATCAAAAATAGACCACTCTTCAAGGGTGCATGACCATAAAAGATATTACTCATATAAATAGAACAACCATTATTCTCAGATTTAAATGAATAACCATCTCGCATCAAACAAGATCCATATACAATGTTCATGCTCAACGCTGGCACCAAATAACAATTATTTAGGTCTAAAACAAATCCCGAAGGTAGATGTAGAGGTAGCATGCCGACGACGATCACATCGACTTTGGAATCATTTCCCACGTGCATCGTCACCTCATCCTTAGCCAGTGTTCGCTTAATCCGTAGTGCCTGTTTCGAGTTGCAAATGTTAGCAACAGAACCAGTATCAAATACCCAGGTGCTACTGCGAGCTCTGGTAAGGTACACATCAATAACATGTATATCACATATACCTTTTTTCACCTTGCCATCCTTCTTATCCACCAAATACTTGGGGCAGTTCCGCTTCTAGTGACCAGTCTGCTTGCAGTAGAAGCACTCAGTCTCAGGCTTAGGTCCAGACTTGGGTTTCTTCTCTTGAGCAGCAACTTGTTTGTTGTTCTTCTTGAAGTTCCCCTTCTTCTTCCCTCTGCCCTTTTTCTTGAAACTGGTGGTCTTATTGACCATCAACACTTGATGCTCCTTCTTAATTTCTACCTCCGCAGCCTTTAGCATTGCGAAGAGCTCGGGAATCGTCTTATCCATCCCTTGCATGTTATAGTTCATCACGAAGCTCTTGTAGCTTGGTGGTAGTGATTGAAGAATTTTGTCAATGATGCTATCATCCGGAAGATTAACTTCCAGTTGAATCAAGTGATTGTTATACCCAGACATTCTGAGTATATGCTCACTGACAGAACTATTCTCCTCCATCTTGCAGCTGTAGAACTTATTGGAGACTTCATATCTCTCAATCTGGGCATTTGCTTGAAATATTAACTTCAACTCCTGGAACATCTCATATGCTCCATGACGTTCAAAACGTCGTTGAAGTCCCGGTTCTAAGCCATAAAAGCATGACACACTGAACTATCGAGTAGTCATCAGCTTTGCTCTGCCAGACGTTCATAACATCTGGTGTTGCTCATGCAGCAGGTTTGGCACCTAGCGGTGCTTCCAGGACGTAATTCTTCTGTGCAGCAATGAGGATAATCCTCAAGTTACGGACCCAGTCCGTGTAATTGCTACCAGCATCTTTCAACTTTGCTAAAATTCAATGGAACAACAGCACGAGCCATCTATCTACAACAACATAAACATGCAAAATACTAACAGGTACTAAGTTCATGATAAATTTAAGTTCAATTAATCATATTACTTAAGAACTGCCACTTAGATAGACATCCCTCTAATCATCTAAGTGATCATGTGATCCAAATCAACTAAACCATAACCGATCATCACGTGAAATGGAGTAGCTTTCAATGGTGAACATCACTATGTTGATCATATCTACTATATGATTCACGCTCGACCTTTCGGTCTAAGTGTTCCGAGGCCATATCTGCATATGCTAGGCTCATCAAGTTTAACCTGAGTATTCTGCGTGTGCAAAACTGGCTTGCACCCGTTGTAGATGGACGTAGAGCTTATCACACCCGATCATCATGTGGTGTCTGGGCACGACGAACTTTCGCAACGGTGCATACTCAGGGAGAACACTTTTATCTTGAAATTTAGTGAGAGATCATCTTATAATGCTACTGTCAATCAAAGCAAAATAAGATGCATAAAAGATAAACATCACATGCAATCAATATAAGTGATATGATATGGCCATCATCATCTTGTGCTTGTGATCTCCATCTCCGAAGCACCGTCACGATCACCATCATCACCGGCGCGACACCTTGATCTCCATCGTAGCATCGTTGTCGTCTCGCCAACTATTGCTTCTACGACTATCGCTACCGCTTAGTGATAAAGTAAAGCAATTACAGGGTGATTGCATTGCATATAATAAAGCGACAACCATATGGCTCCTGCCAGTTGCCGATAACTCGGTTACAAAACATGATCATCTCATACAATAAAATATAGCATCATGCCTTGACCATATCACATCACAACATGCCCTGCAAAAACAAGTTAGACGTCCTCTACTTTGTTGTTGCAAGTTTTACGTGGTTGCTACGGGCTGAGCAAGAACCGTTCTTACCTACGCATCAAAACCACAATGATAGTTCGTCAAGTTAGTGCTGTTTTAACCTTCTCAAGGACCGGGCGTAGCCACACTCGGTTCAACTAAAGTTGAAGAAACTGACACCCACCAGCCACCTGTGTGCAAAGCACGTCGGTAGAACCAGTCTCACGTAAGCGTACGCGTAATGTCGGTCCGGGCCGCTTCATCCAACAATACCGCCGAACCAAAGTATGACATGCTGGTAAGCAGTATGACTTGTATCGCCCACAACTCACTTGTGTTCTACTCGTGCATATAACATCTACGCATAAAACCAGGCTCGGATGCCACTGTTGGGGAACGTAGTAATTTCAAAAAAAAATCCTACACACACGCAGGATCATGGTGATGCATAGCAACGAGAGGGGAGAGTGTTGTCGACGTACCCTTGTAGACCATAAGCGGAAGCGTTTATCAACGCGGTTGATGTAGTCGTACACCTTCACGATCCGTCCCGATCAAGTACCGAACGTACGGCACCTCCGCGTTCAGCACACGTTCAGCTCGATGATGTCCTCGCCTTCTCAATCTAGCAAGAGGAGCGAAGTAGTAGATGAGTTTCGGCAGCACGACGGCGTGGTGACGGTGTTGGTGAAGAACAATCTTCGCAGGGCTTCACCTAAGCACTACGAAAACTATGACGGAGAATAAACTAGAGCGGACGGGGTTGCTGGCACACGGCTTGGTGTTTCTTGATGTGCTTTGGGTGCTAGCCCTACCCCTCTATTTATATGTTGAGCCTTGGCGTCGAAGCTTGGAGTAAAAGCCTCCACAAAGTCGGTTTCACCCGAAAGGCAAGAGTCCTTCTCGGACTCCAGGGCCACACGCCAAGGTTCCCGGCGTCTGGACCCAGACGCCAGGGACCCTGGCGTCTGGCCCCTGGACTCCGCAAAACTTCCTTTTGTGCTTTCCAAAAACCTTGTGGGCTTTCCCCTTTGGCCCAAATAAAGTGTTCTCGTACCCAAACATTTCGGGAAACATCCGGAACCCCTTCCGGTGAATTCAGGAACCCTTCCGGAGACCAAACACTATTATCACATATATCAATCTTTATCTCCAGACCATTCCGGAGTTCCTCGTCATGTCCGTGATCTTATCCGGAACTCCGAACAACATTCGGTCACCAACATACATAACTCATACAATACTATATCGTCAACGAACGTTAAGCGTGCGGACCCTACGGGTTCGAGAACTATGTAGACATAACCGAGACACCTCTCTGGTCAATAACCAATAGCGGAACCTGGATGCTCATATTGGCTCCTACATATTCTACGAAGATCTTTATCGGTCGAACCGCATAACAACATACGTTGTTCCCTTTGTCATCGGTATGTTACTTGCCCGAGATTCGATCGTCGGTATCTCAATACCTAGTTCAATCTCGTTACCGGCAAGTCTCTTTACTTGTTCTGTAATACATCATCCCGCAACTAACTCATTAGTTACAATGCTTGCAAGGCTTATAGTGATGTGCATTACCGAGTGGGCCCAGAGATACCTCTCCGACAATCGGAGTGGCAAATCCTAATCTCGAAATACGCCAACCCAACAAGTACCTTTGGAGACACCTGTAGATCACCTTTATAATCACCCAGTTACGTTGTGACGTTTGGTAGCACACAAAGTGTTCCTCCGGTAAACGGGAGTTGCATAATCTCATAGTCATAGGAACATGTATAAGTCATGAAAAAGCAATAGCAGAATACTAAACGATCAAGAGCTAAGCTAATGGAATGGGTCAAGTCAATCACATCATTCTCCTAATGATGTGATCTCGTTAATCAAATGACAACTCATGTCTATGGCTAGGAAACATAACCATCTTTGATCAACGAGCTAGTTAAGTAGAGGCATACTAGTGACACTCTGTTTGTCTATGTATTCACACATGTATCATGTTTCTGGTTAATACAATTCTAGCATGAATAATAAACATTTATCATGATATAAGGAAATAAATAATAACTTTATTATTGCCTCTAGGGCATATTTCCTTCATGAGCACCTCCGAGAGACTGAGCCGACATATCATCTTGAGACTAGATCATGGATGGCGCGCTTTGCTGCGCCCGTCAATTTTGGCAATATGATAGTCAGAATTTCTAAAATTAGTCACAAAATATGTTAAATTTGTGGCAAACATATATCACTAATCAAATAGTTGGTTGGAACTTGGGTTTTATTTGTATGATTTGATAGTTGGCCTATTCATTATTTTTCCTTGCCAAGATTTCACCTAAGTTGGAGTGTTGGACATCCTTCCGCATGACACTAAATTATTGAAGCAATATTCCCATATTGAACCATGAGAGATCGTGTGTATATAGCTCATACAAAAATGTTTCGGATATAGAAACCAAGTTATGCAGTACCATTTAATGCATAGTTGAAAATTCTCCATAAGCATATGGAAAATGAACTAAAATATCATCCCTTGTGTTAGAAATATGATTTTGGCCTACTTTTACGAAGGCATAGAGCTGAAGGACATACTAAAACATTCTGCACACAAGAACTATTCTGCAATATCTGAAAATAAACTCTTTGATACACGCTCTAAATGGTAATTAATCGGTCTAGGAGCAACCCTGACAATAAGAAACTTTTGTTTGTAGTAGTGGTTGGGATTGGTCACAGATTTCTTGTCTTACAAACTAATGGTATGATTAGGTCCGAAGTGATATAAAGTATCTGAGAACAAATAAGAAATCATTATTTCCTCGATATATCTGTCAAAACACACTTCATAATTCATATATGTGACATATACTCTCCAGAAGTTCAACTTACAACATGTATTGTACATTTAGTAATTGTAATCACCAAATAATAAAAATAGGCAGCACCTCAGAATGGTCAACATGGCATTTCTCCAAGATTCAAAGATCCCGAAAGATCATAGCACCTTCAATACAGGTCAATGTCTCACAAAGTCATGGGCATACTCGAGTCATTACAACCCATATTTTTCTGCAGATTGAACGCACTCATAATTTTGTGTAGATTAAACGCAATCATAATTTTGTGCAGATTGAACACATTCAGGGAGTTACCAACCTTGTATAATCAAGTGCTCCAGAACATTGACTTCATCTACAGAAGGGGATCTGTAGCACATAATATGATCAAAAATCTTCCTATCTTGTATACCCTGCTGCAGAAAATAAAAAATTCAAGGAATTGAAATACATGATTAATAAAGAATATATAACCATGAACCAAGTCTGGAAGCAGTAATCTGATGAAAAAATATGTTTGATGCCTTTGTAGCAAGTGCCACCACAAGTTAGTTTCAAGATGCTTGTTACATTAACTTCCTTTGTGCACATCTTCTGGAATTGGTATGGCTATAAATGAAAGGGAAATGAGTTAGGAAGCAACTATGAGAAGCATACAGTAAGAAGCTACGGAGCTGATTTGCATGCCAGCATATTGCTAACATGAAACAAGGATTCCATAATTAAAATAGTACAAAGGCCTATATTGTTTAAACTGCCACGCTCAGCCCAATGTACTTAGAGATTCAAGTATACTAAACCAGTAAACCAAATGATTGATGTTTTCACTATTAAAAAATAGACACACAAGATTTGTGATGGGATGGAGCGTCAACACTATCTCTCACGTATTCAGTCCTATGGAAGACCAGGGATGGATGCTCAAAAAAAGAAGACGAGGGATGGAGTTAATTGCACAATGGTACCACATTTCAGGCAGTGGTGGTGAATTGGTACCACTTTACGTAATTTTTACATGTCAGTACCAAGGTTGGGGCTAGCCGTTATAAAACGGTCTAAACCGTGTATAAACATGTATTGATGGCGTATCTGACAGGCGGGGCCCATCGGTCAGGAGCTGACGTGGCATGTTTTTTACAGGAAAACCCCTAACTTTATAGGTAATCACATAAATGGCGATTTATTTTGCGGGGAAAAAGGCTCCTGTCAGAGTTTTTTTTTGGTTATCAATTTTCCACAACCAAATGGACTCTTTTGAATGTTTCCGTCGAATTCGACAAATAAATAAAAGAAACAAACTATTTTTCATAATTTTTACATGTCAGTACCAAGTTTGGGCTAGCCGTTATAAAACGATCTAAACCCTGTATAAGCATGTATTGATGGCGTATCTGACAGGCGGGGCCCATCGTTCAGGAGCTGACGTGGCATGTTTTTTACAGAAAAACCCCTAACTTTATAGGTAATCACATAAATGGCGATTTATTTTGCGGGAAAAAAGGCTCCTGTGAGAGTGTTTTTTTGGTTATCAATTTTCCACAACCGAATGGACTCTTTTGAATGTTTCCGTCGAATTCGACAAATAAATAAAAGAAACAAACTACCGCCCGCGCCAGAAGGTTTCGAACCCGAGAGCTGCCATATAAGGCGTGGCAGCCACCACGCCACAACCACGTTCATATTGGGTAACAGGCGAGACCCTTTCTATATTATATCGGACATGCTAGGCCGGGCCCAGCAAGGCTGCGCGCGGAGTAACTCATTTTTTTCCTGCTAATTTTTTTTAGTATTTTTTTAGGAAAACATATTAGGCTTAGTTTGGCCACATAGTTTTTGAAAAACCATGGTAATTGAAAACCACAGTATTCTGATGTGTGGGCATGGAAAACTACAGTTTCTTGAAACCATATTTTTCTCAGTTTTTTTTTTCGAAAGTACGCCAATAGTGTACCTTATCTTTATAGAAGAAGAGTAACAAGTTTACAAGAGACGCCTAGAGGAGGATGCGAGCATCACACCTACGGCCACACCCGATTACACCCCACTCAAAACCAAAGCCTACTCTCTAACAAATCGAGACAACCCGCCTACTCCTAGACCCGCCTCCCTCCACTCTTGGATCTCCCGCAGGATCGCACCCACCACCTGAAGGCGTTATTTTTGTTGGGCCGTTCTATTGAAGACCCGTGCATTACGTTGCTTCCACAATGCCCAGGTGACCGCAATCACAAAAGTGTCGAACCCACGTTTGTGCTCTTTCCTGAAACCCCTCCTAGCCTGCAACCACCAATCTAGCAAGGTATCCTCCGTCGTCGGCCTCTCCACATTCAAGTTGAGCTCTTGTAGACATTCATGCCACACTTCCCTAGCGAAAACACATTGGATCAAGATGTGCTCCGCATTGTCTTCTTCCTGCAAACAAGTGAAACAGCTAGAAGAGCGCTCTTGCAACCCGTGCTTTGCTCTCCTGTCCGAGGTCCAAATGCGGTGATGTATCGCCAACCAGACAAATATTTTACACTTGAGAAGCGCCCAACTCTTCCAGATGCAAGAAGCATAGGCAACCCGTTGGATCCCTTGGCACAGACGATGATAAGTGGATCTAGCGGTGTACTGCCCGGACGGGTCCGCCGGCCAAGAGAAGCAATCCGACCTTTCTGTATCCCGAGGCACGGTGCTAATAGCTAGATTAAGGTGGACTAGCTGCATATGACCCGTGAAGGTGAGCTCTCCATCCATATCCTGCAGCCACCTTCCCTGCTCGAGGGCATCTCTCACCGTGCGTCGGTTCCTGGTACGAGTATCCACCAGCTTGTGTAGCAGAGGTGCAATATCCACCACAGCAAATCCATGTATCCATCTGTCTCTCCAGAACAACACCTTGGTGCCATCTCCCACCTCAATCTTTACCATACTATCAAAGACCTCTCTTGCGTCTTTATCATCCAACATAGCAAGCCCCTGCCATGGCCTCGTAGGATCCGTCCTTTTTAACCACTCCCATCTCACCCTAAGTGCAAGGCCATGGAGCTCTAGGTCCCTCACCCCCAGACCACCCAAGTAAGTGGGTCTACATATCATGTTCCAAGCCACAAGACACTGCCCGCCATTCACTTTATCTTTGCCAGCCCAGAAGAACGCACGCATCCATTGGTTGATCTCCTCCAACACCCACGTCGGGGCCTTCGCTATGATAAAGTGATGGATGGGTTTTGCCGCAATGACAGATTTAGCAAGCACCAACCGACCAGACCTCTGGATCATACCCCGCTGCCACGCAGGTGCAGCTTTCTTCGCTTGATCCAACATAGGCTGCCACTCTGCTCTACTAAGCTGGTGGATTGCCAACTGCAGCCCCAGGTATCTACACGGGAAGCTTCCCACATTGCATTGCAGAATGGACTCCACCCGCTCCCTATCAGCCACTTCACCATTTATCATCGCGGCCAAGGATTTCTGGTAATTGATCTTCAATCCCGAAGCCTCCCCAAACATCCACAACGCTTCCTTTACGAATCTCAGATCCATCAACGTGGGCTTAACAAACAGCGCCACGTCATCAGCATATATAGACACACTTTGCTCTGCCGAGATCCCAATGAATTTACTCGACACCCCCAAAGCCACTGCTTTAGACATAATCTTTGACACCACATCCATCGCAATGACGAACAACAGCGGAGACACTGGGTCCCCTTGCCTTAGTCCTTGCACATGCTGGAAGCTTCTTCCCGGACATCCATTCACCAAGACTTTCGTGGTGGCTGTCTTGAGGAGAATGGATACCCAGCACTGCCATTTAGCACCAAAACCTTTGTGCGCCATAACCTTAAACAGAAAAGGCCAAGCGAGCGACTCAAACGCCCTGGATATGTCTAGCTTAAGGAAAGCTCATGCCTCTCTCCGAGCATGAATCTTTCTGGCCACTTGCCGCACCAAGATGAAGTTATCATGCAAATGTCTCCCACATATGAAAGTCGATTGATTAGCCGCCACTATCTCCTTCATCCTCCTCCTAACTCGATTCGCCAGAAGCTTAGCAAAAATTTTAGCCACACTATGGGTCAGACTAATCGGACGAAAGTCGCTCACCACCTCTGCATCCGGCTTCTTCGGGATGAGCACAATGTGTGCACGATTAAGTTTGTTGAAACACCGACCATCCCCTACATACAGCTTCATGAAGACTGCCATCACATCATCTTTAATAATGTGCCACGCCTTCTGGTAGAAAGCAGTGATAAACCCATCCGGCCCCGGCGCACGATCAGGAGGCAGATCCTTGATCGTGCTCCAAACTTCCTCCTCCGAAAAAATCTCGTCGAGCTCCAACAGATTGTGAGAGTCCATATCCAGAAACTCGAGATCCACGTCCACCTCCCTCGAGTGAGTTCTACCCAGTAGTTGTTCATACGCTTCCGAGAAAATCTCCTCCTTCCGATGCTGATCAGTGATCAACTCGCCATTGTGTCTCACGTGCGGGATGAAATTCTTTGATCGACGACCATTTGGCATAGCCTGGAATAGTTTTGTGTTGGCATCACCCTCTCTAATCCATCTTAAACGCGATCTCTGCCTCTCAATCGTCCGCTGCAAAGAGGCCAAACCAAGCAAAGCATGCTTAATGATGCCCCTGACCCAACTCTCCACAGGCGAAAGAATACGAGTCTCCATGGCACGGTCCATCTTCAGGATGATGTAGTTGGCGATGGCCATATGGATCTTAATGTTTCCTGTCTTCTTTTGCCCCCAAACCCGCAGCGCCGTCGCGGTGTTGCGAAGAAGGAAATCGAGCCTCTTGAAAGGATCGAAGATTGCCTGGTCACACACCCACGCATCACAAACCGTCTGCTCGAACCCCTCCAACTTCAACCAAAACATCTCAAAACAGAACCTCTTCTTAGCACAAAAGGGTGCCGAGGTAGTTAGATGCAGCGGGGAGTGGTCAGAGATGTTTGTGCTAAGTGCTTGCAATAGCATATCCGGATACGCTAACTCCCAATCCACCGTAACCAGAACCCGGTCAATCTTCGTCATCACCGGCTGCTCTCGTTCGTTGGACCACGTAGATCTCCTCCCATGCAAGTAAGGTTCTTTAAGCTCACACTCGTCCACGAACTCCTTGAATCTTCTCATAATTCTCCGATTCAGGTTACTGTTACTCTTCTCATCAGCCCTCAAAATCATGTTGAAGTCGCCAAGGACCATCCAAGGCCCCAGACAAACCACCCTTCTATTGTGAAGCTCGACTAGGAATTGCATCTTCGCCTCATCACCTTGCGGTCCATAAACCACCGTCATCCACCACTCCGAACCATCCTTGGTGTGCACCCTACCCGTGAGCGAGTGGGTGTCAAGAGCAATGCTATCAACATCCATCACCGTCGAATCCCATCCCAGAAGAATGCCCCCCCCCCCCGAGTCTCCAAAGCCGGCACATAGGCGAAGCCATCAAACGATGGCCCCAAGCATTGCATAGCTATGAAAGGATCAATTACATCAAGTTTCGTCTCTTGTGTTGGGGAACGTAGCAGAAATTAAAAAATTTCTACGCATCACCAAGATCAATCTATGGAGTAATCTAGCAAAGAGGGGAAGGGGAGTGCATCTACATACCCTTGTAGATCGCGAGCGGAAGCGTTCAAGAGAACGGGGTTGATGGAGTCGTACTCGTCGTGATCCAAATCACCGATGATCCTAGCGCCGAACGGACGGCACCTCCGCATTCAACACACGTACGGAGCAGCGACGTCTCCTCCTTCTTGATCCAGCAAGGGGGAGGAGAGGTTGATGGAGATCCAGCAGCACGATGGCATGGTGGTGGAAGTAGCGGGATCCCGGCAGGGCTTCACCAAGCGCAAGCGGGGAGGAAGATGTGTCACGAGAGGGAGAGGGAGGCGCCAGGGCTTGGATATTGCTGCCCTCCCTCCCCCCCACTATATATAGGGCCAAGGGAGAGGGGGGCGCAGCCTTGGCCCTTCCTCCAAGGAAGGGTGCGGCAAGGGAGGAGTCCTTCCTCCCCAAGGCACCTCGGAGGTGCCTTCCCCCTTTAGGACTCTGTTTTTCTTATCTCTTGGCGCATGGGCCTCTTGGGGCTGGTGCCCTTGGCCCATATAGGCCAAGGCGCACCCCCTACAGCCCATGTGGCCCCCCGGGGCTGGTGGACCCCTTTGGTGGACCCCCGGACCCCTTTCGGCACTCCCGGTACAATACCGATAAAGTGCGAAACTTTTCCGGCGACCAAAATAAGACTTCCCATATATAAATCTTTACCTCCGGACCATTCCAGAACTCCTCGTGACGTCCGGGATCTCATCCAGGACTCCGAACAACTTTCGGGTTACCGCATACTAATATCTCTATAACCCTAGCGTCACCGAACCTTAAGTGTGTAGACCCTACGGGTTCGGGAGACACGCAGACATGACCGAGACGACTCTCCGGTCAATAACCAACAACGGGATCTGGATACCCATGTTGGCTCCCACATGCTCCACGATGATCTCATCGGATGAACCACGATGTCGAGGATTCAATCAATCCCGTATACAATTCCCTTTGTCTACCGGTATGTTACTTGCCCGAGATTCGATCGTCGGTATCCCGATACCTTGTTCAATCTCGTTACCGGCAAGTCTCTTTACTCGTTCCGTAACACATCATCCCGTGATCAACTCCTTGGTCACACTGTGCACATTATGATGATGTCCTACCGAGTGGACCCAGAGATACCTCTCCGTTTACACGGAGTGACAAATCCCAGTCTCGACTCGTGCCAACCCAACAGACACTTTCGGAGATACCTGTAGTGCACCTTTATAGCCACCCAGTTACGTTGTGACGTTTGGTGCACCCAAAGCATTCCTACGGTATCCGGGAGTTGCACAATCTCATGGTCTAAGGAAATGATACTTGACATTAGAAAAGCTCTGAGCAAACAAACTACACGATCTTGTGCTAGGCTTAAGATTGGGTCTTGTCCATCACATCATTCTCCTAATGATGTGATCCCGTTATCAACGACATCCAATGTCCATGGTCAGGAAACCGTAACCATCTATTGATCAACGAGCTAGTCTCCTAGAGGCTTACTAGGGACATGGTGTTGTCTATGTATCCACACATGTATCTGAGTTTCCTATCAATACAATTCTAGCATGGATAATAAACGATTATCATGAACAAGGAAATATATATAATAATAACCTATTTATTATTGCCTCTAGGGCACATTTTCCAACAGTCTTCCACTTGCACTAGAGTCAATAATCTAGTCCACATCACGATGTGAATAACACTCACAGGTCACATCACCATGTGACCAACATCCAAAGAGTTTACTAGAGTCAACAATCTAGTTCACATCTCTATGTGATTAACACTCAATGAGTTCTGGTTTGATCATGTTATGCCTGTGAGAGAGGTTATTAGTCAACGGGTCTGAACCTTTCAGATCCGTGTGTGCTTTACGAATATCTATGTCATCTTGTGGATGCTACCATGCGCTATTTGGAGCCATTTCAAATAATTGCTCTACTATACGAATCCGGTTTACTACTCAGAGTCATCCGGATTAATGTCAAAGTTCGCATCGACGTAACCCATTACGACGAACTCCTTTTCACCTCCATAATCGAGAAAATTCTTTAGTCCACTAGATACTAAGGATAAGTTCGACCGCTGTCATGTGATCCATTCCCGGATCACCATTGTACCCCTTGACCAACTCATGGCAAGGCACACTTCATGTGCGGTACACAACATAGCAGACTGTAGAGCCTACGTCTAAAGCATAGGGGACGACCTTCGTCCTTTCTCTCTTCTGCTGTGGTCAGGTCTTGAGTCTTACTCAACACTCACACCTTGTAACACAGCCAAGAACTCCTTCTTTGCTGATCTATTTTGAACTCTTTCAAAATCATGTCAAGATGTGCGTTCTTTGAAAGTATCATCGGGCGTCTTGATCTATCTCTATAGATATTGATGCCCAATATGTAAGCAGCTTTTATCCAGGTCTTCCTTTGAAAAACTCCTTTCAAACAACCCTTTATGCTTTCCAGAAATTTTACATCATTTCGGATCAACAACATGTCATTCACATATACTTATCAGAAATGTTGCAGCGCTCCCACTCACTTTATTGGAAATACAAGTTTCTCATAAACTTTGTATAAACCCAAAATCTTTGATCATCTCATCAAAGCGTACATTCCACCTCCGAGATGCTTACTCCAGTCCTTAGAAGGATCGCTGGAGCTAGCATACCTTTTAGCATCCTTAGGATGGACAAAACCTTTCTGATTGTATCACATACAACCTTTCCTTACGAAAACTGGTAAGGAAACTTGTTTTGACATCCATCTGCCAGATTTCATAAATGCAGCTAATGCTAACATGATTCCGACGGACTTAAGCATCGCTACGGATGGGAAAAACTCATCGTAGTCAACTCCTTGAACTTGTGGAAATACTCTTTGCCACAAGTCGAGCTTCATAGACGGTAACATTACCGTCCACGTCCGTCTTCTTCTCAAAGATCCATTTATCTCGGATTTCATGGCTTCTAACCATTTGTCGGAATATGGGCCCACCATCGCTTCTCCATAGCTCGTAGGTTCAGTATTGTCCAACAACATGATATCTCAGACAGGATCACGTACCACTCTGAAGTAGCACGCATCCTCGTCGTCCTACGAGGTTTGGTGGTGACTTGATCCGAAGTTTCATGATCACTATCATAAGCTTCCACTTCAATTGGTATAGGTGCCACAGGAACAACTTCCTGTGCCCTGCTACACACTAGTTGAAGTGACGGTTCAATAACCTTATCAAGTCTCCACCATCCTCCTACTCAATTCTTTCGAGAGAAACTTTTCCTCGAGAAAGGACTCGTTTCTAGAAGCAATTACTTTTGCTTCCAGATCTGAAATAGCAGGTATACCCAACTGTTTTGGGTATTCTTATGAAGATGTATTTATCCGCTTTGGGTTCGAGCTTATCAGCCTGAAACTTTTTCACATAAGCTTCGCAGCCCCAAACTTTTAAGAAACGACAACTTAGGTTTCTCTAAACGGTGTCATCTCAACGGAATTGCGTGGTGCCCTATTTAAAGTGAATGCGGTTGTCTCTAATGCCTAAACCATAAACGAAAGTGGTAATTCGATAAGAGACATCATGGTATGCACCATATCCAATAGGGTGCAGTTATGATGTTCGGACACACCATCACACTATGGTGTTCCAGGCGGTATTAATTGTGAAACACTTTCCACAATGTCTTAATTGTGTGCCAAACTCATAACTCAGATATCTCCATGATCATATCATAGACATTTTATCCTCTTGTCACGACGATCTTCAACTTCTCTCTGAAATTACTTGAACCTTTCATTAATTCAGAGTTGTGTTTCATCAAGTAAATACACTCAGCATCTACTCAAATCATCTGTGAAGTAAGAACATAACGATATCCACTGCATGCCTCAGCACTCTTTGGACTGCATACATCAAAATGTATTACTTCCAATAAGTTGCTCTCTTGTTCCATCTTACTGAAAACGAGGCCTTTCAGTCATCTTGCCCGTGTGGTATGATTTGCATGTCTCAAGTGATTCAAAATCAAGTGAGTCCAAACGATCCATCTGCATGGAGTTTCTTCATGCATATATACCAATAGACATGGTTCGCATGTCTCAATCTTTTCAAAAACGAGTGAGTCCAAAGATCCATCTACATGGAGCTTCTTCATGCGTTTTATCCCAATATGACTCAAATAGCAGTGCCACAAGTATGTGGTACTATCATTACTTTTGGCATGAACATGTGTATCACTATGATCGAGATTCATTTTAGGTGCAAGACCATTGAAGGTATTATTCAAATAAACAGAGTAACCATTATTCTCCTTAAATGAATAACCGTATTGCGATAAACATAATCCAATCATGCTCAACGCAAACACCAAATCTCGATGGTAGAGGGAGCATGCGATGCTTGATCACATCAACCTTGGAAACACTTCCAACACATATCGTCATCTCACCTTTAGCTAGCCTCCGTTTATTCCGCAGCTTCTATCTCGAGTTACTAACACTTAGCAACCGAACCGGTATCTAATACCCTGGTGCTGCTAGGAGTACTAGTAAAGTACACATTCATATAATGTATATCCAATATACTTCTGTCGACTTTGCCTGCCTTCTCATCTACCAAGTATCTAGGGTAGTTCTGCTTCAGTGAGCGATCCCCTCATTACAGAAGCACTTAGTCTCGGGTTTGGGTTCAACCTTGGGATTCTTCACTAGAGCAGCAAATGATTTGATATTTCATGTAGTGTCCCTTTTGCCCTTGCCCTTCTAGAAACTAGTGGTTTTACTAACCATCAACAATTGATGCTCCTTCTTGATTTCTACTCTCGCGGTGTCAAACATCGCGAATAGCTCAAGGATCATCATAACTATCCCTGATATGTTATAGTTCATCACGAAGCTCTACTAGCTTGGTGGCAGTGACTGTGGAGAACCATCACTATCTCATCTGGGAGATTAACTCCCACTCGATTCAAGCGATTGTGGAACTCAGACAATCTGAGCACATGCTCAACGATTGAGCTTTTCTCCCTTAGTTTGCAGGCTTAAGAAACTTGTCAGAGGTCTCATACCTCTTGACGTGGGCACTAGTCTGAAATCCCAATTTCAGTTTTCGGAACATCTCATATGTTCTGCGACGTTTCAAAAACGTCTTTGGTGCCACAATTCTAAACCGTTAGCATTACGCACTGAACTATCACGTAGTCATCAAAACGTGTATGTCAGATGTTTCGTAACATCTACAGATGACGCTGAGGTTCAGCACACCGAGCGGTGCATTAAGGACATAAGCCTTCTGTGCAGCAATGAGGACAATCCTCAGTTTACGGACCCAGTCCGCATAATTGCTACTACCAACTTTCAAATAAATTTTCTCTAGGAACGTATCTTAAACAGTAGAACTAAAGCGCAAGCTATGACATAATTTGCAAAGACCTTTTGACTATGTTCATGATAATGAAGTTCATCTGATTATTTAATGAACTCCCACTCAGATAGACATCCCTCTAGTCATCTAAGTGATTCATGATCCGAGTCAAACTAGGCCGTGTCCGATCATCACGTGAGACGGACTAGTCATCATCGGTGAACATCTCCATGTTGATCGTATCTACTATACGACTCATGTTCGACCTTTCGGTCTCTTGTGTTCCGAGGCCATGTCTGTACATGCTAGGCTCGTCAAGTCAACCTAAGTGTTTCGCATGTGTTCCGAGGCCATGTTTGTACATGCTAGGCTCATCAACACCCGTTGTATTCGAACGTTAGAATCTATCACACCCGATCATCACGTGGTGCTTCGAAACAACGAACCTTCGCAACGGTGCACAGTTAGGGGGAACACGTCTCTTGAAATTTTAGTGAGGGATCATCTTATTTATGCTACCGTCGTTCTAAGCAAATAAGATGCATAACATGATAAACATCACATGCAATCAAATAGTAACATGATATGGCCAATATCATTTTGCTCCTTTGATCTCCATCTTCGGGGCACCATGATCATCTTTGTCACCGGCATGACACCATGATCTCCATCATCATGATCTCCATCATTGTGTCTTCAGGAAGTTGTCACGCCAACGATTACTTCTACTTCTATGGCTAACGCGCTTAGCAATAAAGTAAAGTAATTTACATGGCGTTATTCAATGACACGCAGGTCATACAAAAAATAAAGACAACTCCTATGGCTCCTGCCGGTTGTCACACTCATCGACATGCAAGTCGTGATTCCTATTACAAGAATATGATCAATCTCATACATCACATATATCATTCATCACATCTTCTGGCCATATCACATCACATAGCACATGCTGCAAAAACAAGTTAGACGTCCTCTAATTGTTGTTGCAAGTTTTTACGTGGCTTGAATAGGTTTCTAGCAAGAACGTTTCTTACCTACGTAAAACCACAACGTGATATGCCAATTTCTATTTACCCTTCATAAGGACCCTTTTCATCGAATCCGTTCCGACTAAAGTGGGAGAGACAGACACCCGCTAGCCACCTTATGCAACTAGTGCATGTCAGTCGGTGGAACCTGTCTCACGTAAGCGTACGTGTAAGGTCGGTCCGGGCCGCTTCATCCCACAATGCCGCCGAAACAAGATAAGACTAGTAGCGGCAAGAAGAATTGGCAACATCTACGCCCACAACTACTTTGTGTTCTACTCGTGCATAGAAACTACGCATAGACCTGGCTCATGATGCCACTGTTGGGGAACGTAGCAGAAATTCAAAATTTTCGACGCATCACCAAGATCAATCTATGGAGTAATCTAGCAACGAGGGGAAGGGGAGTGCATCTACATACCCTTGTAGATCGCGAGCGGAAGCGTTCAAGAGAACGGGGTTGATGGAGTCGTACTCGTCGTGATCCAAATCACCGATGATCCTAGCGCCGAACGGACGGCACCTCCGCGTTCAACACACGTACGGAGCAGTGACGTCTCCTCCTTCTTGATCCAGCAAGGGGGAGGAGAGGTTGATGGAGATCCAGCAGCACGACGGCGTGGTGGTGGAAGTAGCGGGATCCCGGCAGGGCTTCACCAAGCGCAAGCGGGGAGGAAGAGGTGTCACGGGAGGGAGAGGGAGGCGCCAGGGCTTGGATATTGCTGCCCTCCCTCCCCCCCCCCCCATTATATATAGGGCCAAGGGAGAGGGGGGCGCAGCCTTTGCCCTTCCTCCAAGGAAAGGTGCGGCCAGGGAGGAGTCCTTCCTCCCCAAGGCACCTCGGAGGTGCCTTCCCCCTTTAGGACTCTCCGTTTTCTTATCTCTTGGCGCATGGGCCTCTTGGGGCTGGTGCCCTTGGCCCATATAGGCCAAGGCGCACCCCCTACAGCCCATGTGCCCCCCCCCCCGGGGCTGGTGGACCCCCGAACCCCTTTCGGCACTCCCAGTACAATACCGATAAAGTGCGAAACTTTTCCGGCGACCAAAATAAGACTTCCCATATATAAATCTTTACCTCTGGACCATTCCGGAACTCCTCGTCACATCCGGGATCTCATCCGGGACTCCGAACAACTTTCGGGTTACCGCATACTAATATCTCTATAACCCTAGCGTCACCGAACCTTAAGTGTGTAGACCCTACGGGTTCGGGAGACACGCAGACATGACCGAGACGCCTCTCCAGTCAATAACCAACAGCGGGATCTGGATACCCATGTTGGCTCCCACATGCTCCACGATGATCTCATCGGATGAACCACGATGTCGAGGATTCAATCAATCCCGTATACAACTCCCTTTGTCTACCGGTATGTTACTTGCCCGAGATTCGATCGTCGGTATCCCGATACCTTGTTCAATCTCGTTACCGGCAAGTCTCTTTACTCGTTCCGTAACACATCATCCCGTGATCAACTCCTTGGTCACACTGTGCACATTATGATGATGTCCTACCGAGTGGACCCAGAGATACCTCGATGTTTACACGGAGTGACAAATCCCAGTCTCGATTCGTGCCAACCCAACAGACACTTTCGGAGATACCTGTAGTGCACCTTTATAGCCACCCAGTTACGTTGTGACGTTTGGTGCACCCAAAGCATTCCTACAGTATCCGGGAGTTGCACAATCTCATGGTCTAAGGAAATGATACTTGACATTAGAAAAGCTCTGAGCAAACGAACTACACGATCTTGTGCTAGGCTTAAGATTGGGTCTTGTCCATCACATCATTCTCCTAATGATGTGATTCCGTTATCAACGACATCCAATGTCCATGGTCAGGAAACCGTAACCATCTATTGATCAACGAGCTAGTCTCCTAGAGGCTTACTAGGGACATGGTGTTGTCTATGTATCCACACATGTATCTGAGTTTCCTATCAATACAATTCTAGCATGGATAATAAACGATTATCATGAAAAAGGAAATATATATAATAATAACCTATTTATTATTGCCTCTAGGGCACATTTCCAACATCTTGAAGAGCAACTAAGTTAACCTTGGCCTCCACTACAAACTCCCTAACCGCGTTCCTCTTAGCTGGGTTATTCAACCCCCTCACGTTCCAACATAAAATCTTTGGGTTCCAATCTATAGTAACCCAAAAGACACCCAACACCCCCACACCAACACCTGAACAGCACTCAAGCTGCTCCCATAACCACTGAAGATCCTGCAGCAAAATCCCTCGCCGGTGGCACCTCCTTGCCAAATAGGGCAGCAATGACCGGGATGTGCTGCTCTCTCAAAGGTGAGTCAAAAATCTCAGCTAGCTCCGCTATGTGATCCTCGTTGCCATCCAAATCCTCAGGAACGATTCCGAGCGCACGCATGAGCACATTCTCAGCCTGTGTCGCCTTGCAGGCTTTGCTCGCCGGAGCCTTCTTAGAACCCCTAGTCGTGCGACGCGGTGTGGACGGCTCGGCCCCCGGGCGCAACAAAGACTGCACCTCCATGAGAAGCGGGGGAGCCAGCTTGCGAACGAGCGCATTACAGAACCACTTGAGTTTTCCATATGCCACAGCCTCCTGAGGAGTCATCCCACTCGTGCAAGACTGAACCTGCAATTGCATGTTCGAATCCACGTGCCGATCCTCCGGAATCACCACGCCCCCCTGGGAGGCCGCCACTTGGCCCTGATCCAAAATCTCCTCCACGCATGCCGGAGTGCAATCCACAATCATTGGCGGGGCCAGCTGCCGGGAAGCAGGGTGTTGGAAATATGCCCTAGAGGCAATAATAAATGGTTATTATTATATTTCTTTGTTCATGGTAATTGTCTATTATTCATGCTATAATTGTGTTATCCGGAAATCGTAATACATGTGTGAATACATAGACGACAACGTGTCCCTAGTAAGCCTCTAGTTGACTAGCTCGTTGATCAACAGATAGTCATGGTTTCCTGACTATGGACATTGGATGTCATTGATAACGGGATCACATCATTAGGAGAATGATGTGATGGACAAGACCCAATCCTAAGCATAGCATAAAAGATCGTGTAGTTTCGTTTGCTAGAGCTTTTCCAATGTCAAGTATCTTTTCCTTAGACCATGAGATCGTGCAACTCCCGGATACCGTAGGAGTGCTTTGGGTGTGCCAAACGTCACAACGTAACTGGGTGACTATAAAGGTGCACTACGGGTATCTCCGAAAGTGTCTGTTGGGTTGGCACGGATCGAGACTGGGATTTGTCACTCCGTGTGACGGAGAGGTATCTCTGGGCCCACTCGGTAATGCATCATCATAATGAGCTCAATGTGACTAAGGCGTTAGTCACGGGATCATGCATTGCGGTACGAGTAAAGAGACTTGCCGGTAATGAGATTGAACAAGGTATTGGGATACCGACGATCGAATCTCGGGCAAGTAACATACCGATTGACAAAGGGAATTGTATACGGGATTGATTGAATCCTCGACATCGTAGTTCATCCGATGAGATCATCGTGGAACATGTGGGAGCCAACATGGGTATCCAGATCCCGCTGTTGGTTATTGACCGGAGAGGCGTCTCGGTCATGTCTGCATGTCTCCCGAACCCGTAGCGTCTACACACTTAAGGTTCGGTGACGCTAGGGTTGTAGAGATATGAATATGCGGAAACCCGAAAGTTGTTCAGAGTCCCGGATGAGATCCCGGACGTCACGAGGAGTTCTGGAATGGTACGGAGGTGAAGAATTATATATAGGAAGTCCAGTTTCGGCCACCGGGAAAGTTTTGGGGGTTATCGGTATTGTACCGGGACCACCGGAAGGGTCCCGGGGGTCCACCGGGTGGGGCCACCTATCCCGGAGGGCCCCGTGGGCTGAAGTGGGAAGGGAACCAACCCCTAGTGGGCTGGGGCGCCCCCCATGGGCCTCCCCCCTGCGCCTAGGGTTGGAAACCCTAGGGTGGGGGGCGCCCCACTTGGCTTGGGGGGGAAGCCACCCCCCTTCCCCCTTGGCCGCCGCCCCCCTTGGAGATCCCATCTCCCAGGGCCTGCGCCCCCCAGGGGCCTATATAAAGGGGGAGGGAGGGCAGCAACATTACAGCCTTGGGCGCCTCCCTCCTCCCCTGCTACACCTCTCCCTCTCGCAGAAGCTCGGCGAAGCCCTGCCGAGACCCGCTATATCCACCACCACGCCTTCGTGCTGCTGGATCTCCATCAACCTCTCCTTCCCCTTGCTGGATCAAGAAGGAGGAGACGTCGCTGCACCGTACGTGTGTTGAACGCGGAGGTGCCGTCCGTTCGGCACTCGGTCATCGGTGATTTGAATCACGGCGAGTACGACTCCGTCATCCACGTTCATTGGAACGCTTCCGCTCGCGATCTACAAGGGTATGTAGATGCACTCCTTTCCTCTCGTTGCTAGTATACTCCATAGATGGATCTTGGTGAGCGTAGGAAAATTTTAAAATTCTGCTACGATCCCCAACAGTGGCATCATGAGCCAGGCCTATGCGTAGTTACTATGCACGAGTAGAACACAAAGCAGTTGTGGGCGTTGATGTTGCCAATTCTCTTGTTGCTACTAGTCGTATCTTGTTTCGGCGGTAATGTAGGATGAAGCGGCCCGGACTGACCTTAAACGTACGCTTACGTGAGACAGGTTCCACCGACTGACATGCACTAGTTGCATAAGGTGGCTAGCGGGTGTCTGTCTCTCCTACTTTAGTCGGAACGGATTCGATGAAAAGGGTCCTTATGAAGGGTAAATAGAAATTGGCAAATCACGTTGTGGTCATACGTAGGTAAGAAACGTTCTTGCTAGAAACCTACAAACCACGTAAAAACTTGCAACAACAATTAGAGGACGTCTAACTTGTTTTTGCAGCAAGTGCTATGTGATGTGATATGGCCAGAAGATGTGATGAATGATATATGTGATGTATGAGATTGATCATATTCTTGTAATAGGAATCACGACTTGCATGTCGATGAGTATGACAACCGGCAGGAGCCATAGGAGTTGTCTTTATTATTTTGTATGACCTGCGTGTCATTGAATAACGCCATGTAAATTACTTTACTTTGTTGCTAAACGCGTTAGCCATAGAAGTAGAAGTAATCGTTGGCGTGACGACTTCATGAAGACACAATGATGGAGATCATGGTGTCATGCCGGTGACGAAGATGATCATGGTGCCCCGAAGATGGAGATCAAAGGAGCATAATGATATTGGCCATATCATGTCACTATTTGATTGCATGTGATGTTTATCATGTTTTTGCATCTTATTTGCTTAGAACGACGGTAGTAAGTAAGATGATCCCTTATAATAATTTCAAGAAAGTGTTCACCCTAACTGTGCACCGTTGCGAAGGTTCGTTGTTTCGAAGCACCACGTGATGATCGGATGTGATAGATTCTAACGTTCGAATACAACGGGTGTTGACGAGCCTAGCATGTACAGACATGGCCTCGGAACACACGCAATACACTTAGGTTGACTTGACGAGCCTAGCATGTACAGACATGGCCTCGGAACACGGAGGACCGAAAGGTCGAGCATGAGTCGTATAGAAGATACGATCAACATGGAGATGTTCACCGATCTTGACTAGTCCGTCTCACGTGATGATCGGACACGGCCTAGTTAACTCGGATCATGTTTCACTTAGATGACTAGAGGGATGTCTATCTGAGTGGGAGTTCATTGAGTAATTTGATTAGATGAACTTAATTATCATGAACTTAGTCTAAAATCTTTACACTATGTCTTGTAGATCAAATGGCCCACGTTGTCCTCAATTTCAACGCGTTCCTAGAGAAAACCAAGCTGAAAGATGATGGCAGCAACTATACGGACTGGGTCCGGAACCTGAGGATCATCCTCATAGCAGCCAAGAAAGATTATGTCTTAGAAGCACCGCTAGGTGAAGCACCAATCCCAGAGAACCAAGACGTTATGAACGCTTGGCAGCAACGTGCTGATGATTACTCCCTCGTTCAGTGCGGCATGCTTTACAGCTTAGAACCGGGTCTCCAAAAGCGTTTTGAGAAACATGGAGCATATGAGATGTTCGAGGAGCTGAAAATGGTTTTCCAAGCTCATGCCCGGGTCGAGAGATATGAAGTCTCCGACAAGTTCTTCAGCTGTAAAATGGAGGAGAATAGTTCTGTTAGTGAGCACATACTGAGAATGTCTGGGTTGCACAACCGCTTGTCTCAGCTGGGAGTTAATCTCCCGGATGATGCGGTCATTGACAGAATCCTTCAGTCGCTTCCACCAAGCTACAAGAGCTTTGTGATGAACTTCAATATGCAGGGGATGGAAAAGACCATTCCCGAGGTATATTCAATGCTGAAATCAGCGGAGGTGGAGATCAGAAAAGAACATCAAGTGTTGATGGTGAATAAAACCACTAAGTTCAAGAAGGGCAAGGGTAAGAAGAACTTCAAGAAGGACAGCAAGGGAGTTGCCGCGCCCGGTAAGCCAGTTACTGGGAAGAAGTCGAAGAATGGACCCAAGCCTGAGACAGAGTGCTTTTATTGCAAGGGAAGTGGTCACTGGAAGCGGAACTGCCCCAAATACTTAGCGGACAAGAAGGCCGGCAACGCCAAAGGTATATGTGATATACATGTAATTGATGTGTACCTTACCAGTACTCGTAGTAGCTCCTGGATATTTGATACCGGTGCGGTTGCTCATATTTGTAACTCAAAACAGGAACTACGGAATAAACGGAGACTGGCGAAGGACGAGGTGACGATGCGCGTCGGGAATGGTTCCAAGGTCGATGTGATCGCCGTCGGCACGCTACCTCTGCATCTACCTACGGTTAGTTTTAAACCTCAATAATTGTTATTTAGTACCAGCTTTGAGCATGAACATTGTATCTGGATCTCGTTTAATTCGAGATGGCTACTCATTTAAATCCGAGAATAATGGTTGTTCTATTTATATGAGAGATATGTTTTATGGTCATGCCCCGCTGGTTAATGGTTTATTCTTGATGAACCTCGAACGTGATGTTACACATATTCATAGTGTGAATACCAAAAGATGTAAAGTTGATAACGATAGTCCCACATACTTGTGGCACTGCCGCCTTGGCCACATTGGTGTCAAGCGCATGAAGAAGCTCCATGCAGATGGACTTTTGGAGTCTCTTGATTATGAATCATTTGACACGTGCGAACCATGCCTCATGGGTAAAATGACCAAGACTCCGTTCTCCGGAACAATGGAGCAAGCGACCAACTTATTGGAAATCATACATACCGATGTGTGCGGTCCAATGAGTGTTGAGGCTCGCGGAGGATATCGTTATGTTCTCACTCTCACTGATGACTTAAGTAGATATGGTATGTCTACCTAATGAAACACAAGTCTGAAACCTTTGAAAAGTTCAAGGAATTTCAGAGTGAGGTTGAGAATCAACGTGACAGGAAAATAAAATTCTTACGATCAGATCGTGGTGGAGAATATTTAAGTCACGAATTTGGTACACACTTAAGGAAATGTGGAATAGTTTCACAACTCATGCCGCCTGGAACACCTCAGAGAAATGGTGTGTCCGAACGTCGTAATCGCACTCTATTGGATATGGTGCGATCTATGATGTCTCTTACCGATTTACCGCTCTCATTTTGGGGCTATGCTTTAGAGACTGCCACATTCACTTTAAATAGGGCTCCGTCGAAATCCGTTGAGACGACACCGTATGAATTATGGTTTGGGAAGAAACCTAAGCTGTCGTTTCTAAAAGTTTGGGGATGCGATGCTTATGTCAAGAAACTTCAACCTGAAAAGCTCGAACCCAAGTCGGAAAAATGCGTCTTCATAGGATACCCTAAGGAAACTATTGGGTATACCTTCTACCTCAGATCCGAAGGCAAGATCTTCGTTGCCAAGAACAGGTCCTTTCTGGAGAAGGAGTTTCTCTCGAAAGAATTGAGTGGGAGGAAAGTGGAACTTGATGAGGTGATAGTCACCCCTTCCGAACCGGAAAGTAGCGCAGCGCGGGAAAATGTTCCTGTGGTGCCTACATCGACTGGGGAGGAAGTTAATGATGATGATCATGAAGCTTCGGATCAAGTTACTACTGAACTTCGTAGGTCCACAAGGACACGTTCCGCACCAGAGTGGTACGGCAACCCTGTCCTGGAAATCATGTTGTTAGACAACGGTGAACCTTCGAATTATGAAGAAGCGATGGCGGGCCCGGATTCCGACAAATGGCTAGAAGCCATGAAATCCGAGATAGGATCCATGTATGGACTTTGACTGACTTGCCCGATGATCGGCGAGCCATAGAAAACAAATGGATCTTTAAGAAGAAGACAGACGCAGATGGTAATGTGACCATCTATAACGCTCGACTTGTCGCTAAGGGTTATTGACAAGTTCAAGGGGTTGACTACGATGAGACTTTCTCACCCGTAGCGAAGCTGAAGTCCGTCCGAATCATGTTAGCAATTGCCGCATACTATGATTATGAGATATGGCAGATGGACGTCAAAACGGCATTCCTTAACGGCTTCCTTAAGGAAGAGTTGTATATGATGCAGCCGGAAGGTTTTGTCGATCCTAAGAATGCTAACAAAGTATGCAAGCTCCAGCGCTCAATCTATGGGCTGGTGCAAGCATCTCGGAGTTGGAACATTCGCTTTGATGAGATGATCAAAGCGTTTGGGTTTACACAGACTTATGGAGAAGCCTGTGTTTACAAGAAAGTGAGTGGGAGCTCTGTAGCATTTCTCTTATTATATGTGGATGACATATTATTGATGGGAAATGATATAGAATTCTTGGAAAGTATAAAGGCCTATTTGAATAAGTGTTTTTCAATGAAGGACCTTGGAGAAGCTGCTTATATATTAGGCATCAAGATCTATAGAGATAGATCAAGACGCCTCATTGGTCTTTCACAGAGTACATACCTTGACAAGATATTGAAGAAGTTCAATATGGATCAGTCCAAGAAGGGGTTCTTGCCTGTATTGCAAGGTGTGCAATTGAGCACGGCTCAATGCCCGACCACGGCAGAAGATAGAGAAAAGATGAGTGTCATCCCCTATGCCTCGGCCATAGGGTCTATTATGTATGCCATGCTGTGTACCAAACCTGATGTAAACCTTGCCGTAAGTTTGGTAGGAAGGTACCAAAGTAATCCCGGCATGGAACACTGGACAGCGGTCAAGAATATCCTGAAGTACCTGAAGAGGACTAAGGATATGTTTCTCGTTTATGGAGGTGACGAAGAGCTCGTCGTAAAGGGTTACGTCGACGCTAGCTTCGACACAGATCTGGATGACTCGAAGTCACAAACCGGATACGTGTATATTTTGAATGGAGGAGCAGTAAGCTGGTGCAGTTGCAAGCAAAGCGTCGTGGCGGGATCTACATGTGAAGCGGAGTACATGGCGGCCTCGGAGGCAGCACAGGAAGCAGTCTGGATGAAGGAGTTTATTACCGACCTAGGGGTGATTCCCAATGCGTCGGGCCCGATGACTCTCTTCTGTGACAACACTGGAGCTATTGCCCTTGCGAAGGAGCCCAGGTTTCACAGGAAGACCAGGCATATCAAGTGTCGCTTAAACTCCATTCGTGAAAGTGTCCAAAATGGAGACATAGATATTTGTAAAGTACATACGGACCTGAATGTAGCAGATCCGTTGACTAAACCTCTCCCTAGAGCAAAACATGGTCAACACCAGGACGCAATGGGTGTTAGATTCATCACAATGTAACTAGATTATTGACTCTAGTGCAAGTGGGAGACTGTTGGAAATATGCCCTAGAGGCAATAATAAATGGTTATTATTATATTTCTTTGTTCATGGTAATTGTCTATTATTCATGTTATAATTGTGTTATCCGGAAATCGTAATACATGTGTGAATACATAGACCACAACGTGTCCCTAGTAAGCCTCTAGTTGACTAGCTCGTTGATCAACAGATAGTCATGGTTTCCTGACTATGGACATTGGATGTCATTGATAACGGGATCACATCATTAGGAGAATGATGTGATGGACAAGACCCAATCCTAAGCATAGCATAAAAGATTGTGTAGTTTCGTTTGCTAGAGCTTTTCCAATGTCAAGTATCTTTTCCTTAGACCATGAGATCGTGCAACTCCCGGATACCGTAGGAGTGCTTTGGGTGTGCCAAACGTCACAACGTAACTGGGTGACTATAAAGGTGCACTACGGGTATCTCCGAAAGTGTCTGTTGGGTTGGCACGGATCGAGACTGGGATTTGTCACTCCGTGTGACGGAGAGGTATCTCTGGGCCCACTCAGTAATGCATCATCATAATGAGCTCAATGTGACTAAGGCGTTAGTCACGGGATCATGCATTGCGGTACGAGTAAAGAGACTTGCCGGTAACGATATTGAAAAAGGTATTGGGATACCGACGATCGAATCTCGGGCAAGTAACATACCGATTGACAAAGGGAATTGTATAGGGGATTGATTGAATCCTTGACATCGTGGTTCATCCGATGAGATCATCGTGGAACATGTGGGAGCCAACATGGGTATCCAGATCCCGCTGTTGGTTATTGACCGGAGAGGCGTCTCGGTCATGTCTGCATGTCTCCCGAACCCGTAGGGTCTACACACTTAAGGTTCGGTGACGCTAGGGTTGTAGAGATATGAATATGCGGAAACCCGAAAGTTGTTCGGAGTCCCGGATGAGATCCCGGACGTCACGAGGAGTTCCGGAATGGTCCGGAGGTGAAGAATTATATATAGGAAGTCCAGTTTCGACCACCGGGAAAGTTTCGGGGGTTATCGGTATTGTACCGGGACCACCGGAAGGGTCCCGGGGGTCCACCGGGTGGGGCCACCTATCCCGGAGGGCCCCGTGGGCTGAAGTGGGAAGGGAACCAACCCCTAGTGGGCTGGGGCGCCCCCCATGGGCCTCCCCCCTGCGCCTAGGGTTGGAAACCCTAGGGTGGGGGGGCGCCCCACTTGGCTTGGGGGGGAAGCCACCCCCCCTTCCCCCTTGGCCGCCGCCCCCCCTTGGAGATCCCATCTCCCAGGGCCGGCGCCCCCCCCAGGGGCCTATATAAAGGGGGGGAGGGAGGGCAGCAACATTACAGCCTTGGGCGCCTCCCTCCTCCCCTGCTACACCTCTCCCTCTCGCAGAAGCTCGGCGAAGCCCTGCCGAGACCCGCTATATCCACCACCACGCCTTCGTGCTGCTGGATCTCCATCAACCTCTCCTTCCCCTTGCTGGATCAAGAAGGAGGAGACGTCGCTGCACCGTACGTGTGTTGAACGCGGAGGTGCCGTCCGTTCGGCACTCGGTCATCGGTGATTTGAATCACGGCGAGTACGACTCCGTCATCCACGTTCATTGGAACGCTTCCGCTCGCGATCTACAAGGGTATGTAGATGCACTCCTTTCCCCTCGTTGCTAGTATACTCCATAGATGGATCTTGGTGAGCGTAGGAAAATTTTAAAATTCTGCTACGATCCCCAACACAGGGGGCAAGTCCATCCCATCGGGCGCCGCACCAACCGAGTGGGGGTCCGCCAGATTCTCCCCCGCACATGCCAACAACTGCACCCGACCCGTCACATTAGGTGGACCCTCCGGCGGATCCCGAGGCTCAATGGGATTAGCTACCAGACCCACCGCCTCGTGGCGCGCATCCTGATCCGGACCCGCAGCCCCTACCTCCATCTGATCCTGACCCCGCTCGGAAGCAGCAGGCCCTTCCTTCATCGACTCCATGACAACTGGCACGGCTGCAGGTGGGACCACCTCTGGTTGAACTACCACCTCCACATTGCTCTTGCCGCTTGGCGGGTTTGAAATTTGAAGCACTCTCCCACCCGCGGTCCCATCCTGCCTATCCACCTCTCCCAGCCGGTCAAAAGCAGACAGTCGGGACGTCAGTCTATCGCGGACCATCACCCTAGGCCCGCGGCTCCCCACCCGAAGCAGTGGGTCCATCGGGGGGATCCTCCAGTCCCCACCATCACCAGCTCCGGCCAAGCGAGTGGCATGATGCGTGCCCGCCGGCGCACCGCCTCCGCACCCGAAGCAGCTCCTCTCTGATCACGAACTCTAGCCTGCCAAATCATCCTGCGCGTCGTCGGTCCACCACCCATGTCCGGCTCCGAGTCCAGCAACCCACTCTGCCCGCTGTCCGACGATGCCCCCATGAACCAAGGCTCCTCCCCATCCAGAAATGTCGTCACGGAATCCAAGTGGATGAGAACCTTATGTTGCGGCATCTTCGGCTTGAACAACTCGCGCTGCTCCAGCGGCTCCGGCACTGCAAGCCACCGGCGCGACGGGATCAGCTCCGGCTCCGCCGTCCATGCCGTGAGCTTGAAGTCGTCCACAAATCAGACCGCGAAGAAGTCTCCGGAGCCACCGCCTCGATGATGCATGACCCCGCCAACAAGCTCTCCACCACATCAAGCTCCCAGGCATGCGGAGGAATGCCTTCCAATTCCAGACCCACCTTGAACTTCATGGCGGCGAACATGGCTTGCGACTGCCTGATCCACTGCCTGAATGAGAAACGACGCCCATTGTGCTCCAACACCGGACGCAATCCCATCCTGTTCCGATCCTCCTTTCTCGCGAAGACCACTAGGTAATCCTCCGTCCTAAACCGATGCACCGACACCCTATCCGGCGGGATGCCCATCCTGGAATGCAGCGCCTCCAGCACCATCTTCGGCGAAACTTCCTCTCTGTCTCCACCCACGTAGACTACCATGGCCTGCTACAGCCTTCCCTCCAAGGCATCCATCTCACGGGTCCTCCTGACCACACACAACTCGCCCGGCTCCATCTCCATGTCCACATCCATCTCC
Organism: Triticum aestivum; assembly: GCF_018294505.1. Taxonomy (NCBI): domain Eukaryota; kingdom Viridiplantae; phylum Streptophyta; class Magnoliopsida; order Poales; family Poaceae; genus Triticum; species Triticum aestivum. The sequence continues at coordinate 484,662,155 of NC_057811.1, forward strand.
AGCCGCGGCGGCGCGAGGCGGGGCCACACCGGAGTAGCCGGAACAGGGCGCGACGAAGGAGGAGGCGGGGGAGGAGGAAGACGCCTCAGCCCCTCCCCACCAGCCGCACGGGGGCCCGACGAGACGCCCTTAGCACCTCCCCGACGCGCGACCTTGGCAGCCGCCTCGCGCCTGAGCTCCTCGACCAAAGACGGGCTGCGTGGCCTCTTGCACTGCAACGCGACATGCCCGGCAGCCCACACCGGAGGCAGACGACATCATTGGTGCAGTCCTTCAAGAAGTGCCCTTTCGACAGACACCGGAAACACTTGTCACGCATCTCCGGCGAAACCTCCTTGCGTGGTGGCGACGAGCGGCGCAGATCAGGGGCCCGGTGACCCTCCTCCAGGCGCCGCCGCCACATGGTCTTCTTGGACGCAAGGGCCTCCTGCCACTGCGAGATCCGCCGCGACTCGCCCCTCCGTCACCCACGGCGACCAGAGCGGCCGGCGCCACCGCCGCCTCCGACTCCTCAGAGGCCGACGAGAGCCCCAGCCCAGACACCACCGGCCGCTCACCCTGGAAGGACGAGGTGACCGACCGTGGGCTCTCCGCCATGGATCGAGCAGACGCCGGGAAAGCGGGGAAGGGAGGGAATCGAGGACCGGCGACTGCCGGATCTGGGGTGGACGCCGCGCCCGGAGTGGCACACGGCGGATGGGCGGACGCCGGCGCCGGAGTGACGCACGGCGGGGACGCGCTCTCACGCTCTCTCGCGCTCACCTAGTGTCAAGAAGGGGATTTGCCTTGCACTTAATACGTCACCCCTTACCAAAACTGCCCATGTGTTTGGCAGATGCAATTCTACTATAGTTTTGACGATAGTTACCCCTGAATGAAAGCTGAAACTAACCTAGCTACACGGCAGGACTAATTAGCGTCTACCAATGCCCAACTAAATGCTATGATCTGTGTCAGACTGACTTATCATTTGCCTGTCTATCCCTGCCTCCTGCACTTCTGGGAAGTATATGAACGTCACCTAATCTAGCAAATATTAACAGAGTGAGCAGCCAGCCTTAAATTGCTTGATTAATTTAACCAGAAGGCACACGATTGATCAAGATCGTGTCGCAACTTGTGTTCATTAAATCAACCGCATGCATCTGATCCTATCTGACGTAGACAGCAACCTCAACTGCGTCTCTTGGATGCTCTCTCTCCGTTCTGTTTAGAAGAAAGAGGTCCGGACTTCTTTTTTAGAAACAGCAAAAAAACCATAGTTTTTGGAATGGCGAATGCTAGGCGTAAGCCGGCTGATAGCTCGTGGTTATAAGCCGCCTTGATAACCGTCCAATTATGCACATCTGGTGCCCCGCGCGCGGATCGCAATTCTTGTCAACGCACAACTTCCCTCTCGCGCGACACAAGCACCACCATGCAGCACCTATTTTCGCGCTCCGAGCACACCCACCAGCACTGCGACATCGGCTGCGACGCCGCCGGAGCTGCGATGCAGTGGCCGTCGAAGTCAACGCTGCCGGAGCTGGAGTATCGGAGCTGCAATGCAGAGGTCGTCGATGCTGCCCGAGCTGCAATGCAGTGGCCATGACGCCGCCAAAGCTATGATGCAGCGGCTGTCGGACTCGACGCCGCCGGAGCTGCATCGCCGAAGCTGCAATGCAGCGGTCGTCGACGCCGCCAAAGCAGCAATGCAGTGGCCACGACGCCACCGGAGCTGCACCATCGGAGCTGCAATGCAGCGTTCGTAGACGCTGCCAGAGCTGCAATGCACTGGCCACGACGCCGCCGGAGGTACGATGCAGCGGCCGTCAGAGTCAATGCCACCGGAGCTGCAATGCAGCGGTCGTGGACGCCGCCGGAGCTACACCTCCAGAGCTGTAATGCAGCGGTCGTCGACGCCGCCGGAGCTGCAATGTTGCCGCCACGACACCGCGGGAGCTGGCCGGACCTGTGATGCAGCAACCGTGACACTGCCGGAGCTGCGATGCAGCGCTCGTCGACATTGGGTTTGCCCGCAGCTTTATTTCACACATTCGTCGGGAGATCGGGTTGTTGGAACCTGGAATACAGGGGCGTCGCTAGTGCTCGTCACCTGCCCCACGGTACAGCTCGTGCGCGCTACCATCAGCTGAGCCACTGCCTAGCAGTGCCCGCGGCCAGCGCCGCTCGCCGACGGAGCCTCCTACTGCAACATCGGGGCGGCGGTGTGGCGAGATCTCGCAGTAAAGCGCGGCTGGGCATCGCCCCTAGCGTCTCTATGCACACAGCTGCACACTCTCGCTTTGCTTCCTTGGTGAGATGGGGACAAGGCGATATGAAGAGAAGAAGAGGAGATAAGATTTCTGCGATGGGAAACGAAGGATGGGTGATAAGGCTGCGAATGGTGAGGCCCACACGGGACACACGTCATAATAAGGAGACGACTTACGAGAGCGTATTATCAGCCGGTTGAAACCAAGTGATTTCCTTTTGGAATACTGTAGTTTACAAAACCTCTGTTTTTGCTTCATCCAAACATCTCAAAGTATTTAATACCAACGTTTTTTCAGAAACCATGGTATTTCCAAAAAAACCGCAAAAATACTTTGCAAACAAACGCACCCTTAGTATTATTAAGTGTCTTCACTCAGGACTACAAGCATGCCCAATTATCATGTACCCTCAGTATATTATTCAAATACGCAACTATTATAAGAAACTTATATGCCTGACACACAGTTTTTTTTTAGTTACGCATATATTGATTGTATTTTTTTTAAACGCACACTTACTTAAAAAGTTGACAACATGTATTAAAAAAATTGTGTAATCATAATAAATTTTAGAAATGCATTAAAACTGTCAACTTTTATTCATTTTTTTACATATTTCTTGAAATACAAGAATGATTTTACACAATAAATTTTTAATACATGCTGCACATTTTTATGCACATTATGACAAAAACTCATTGTGTATTAAGAAATGTTGACCATAAATTATAAAATGTTCAGCGCGGGTTATGTAAAATGTTCATCATATCTTAAGAAAATCGTTCAACATATATTACAGAAATGTTCAATTTGCATTTTAAAATATATTCAACATATGTTACCAAATGGTCATTATATTAAAAAAATACTCACCGCTTGTAAAGAAAGGATCATCGTGCATTAAAAATGTTCACTATACGCAGAAAACGTGCTCTACATTAAAAAAATGATCATGTGTATTTGAAAACATGTTCATCATATACTGAAGCCTATCTTGAAAAATGTTCAGTAAGTTGGTTTAAAATCCAGGAGAAAAACCAAGTCAATGAATGAAAAAGGTGAAGAAAAAAGAAAGTAAGTAAACCCAAAAAATAAGCCAAAACCAGAAACAAAAGTAAAGCATAAGAGAAATGAAACGAAAAGAAATATTGGCATGTTTTTAGTAAAAGAAATCTTGGCAATCAACGAGCCCCAGTAAAACGCAAAACGAAAAAAGAAATTGCAGGCCTCGCCGGGCCCAGCCAGCCCGGCCCAGCGTTTGTGATATGGTATAAGAGGACGATCGGCTCCACTTTTTCACCACAGAGGCTGGGGCGTGATGGCTAGCACCCTGCCGTTCGAATCCTGCCAGCTCTTTTCTTTTATTTACTTGTCGAATTCGACGGAAATCATTCAAACGAGTCCATGCGGTTGTGGAAAATTGATAACGAAAAAAAACTCTCACAGGATCATTTTTTCTGCAAAATAAATGGGCATTTATGTGATTACGTATAAAGTAAGGGGGCTTTTTGCAAAAAACATGCCACATCAGCACCTGACCGATGGGTCCCGCCTGTCAGATACCCCGTCAATACATGTTTATACGCGGTTTAGATCTTTTTGTAACAGTTAGCCCCAAACTTGATACTGACATGTAAATTTTTCGAAAAGTGGTATCAATTCGCCATCACTGCCCGAAATGTGGTACTATCGTGCAATTAACTCCCAGGGATGGAAACAGCAAATTAACAGGTAAACCTAGAGGGCAGAAAAAAGTTACTCCTCATGCGAGTAGTATTTAGTCTGTACCTCGGGAGATTTGAGCTGCGCAAAGCACCAGTATTTGGTGAGATTAATATCGAGCCGCTCACGACCGAAGGCGTGGTCGGTGGAGGAGAAGCTGTGGTGGAGAGGCGCTGTGCTGCTGCGCCGTCGCTCCTGATGCGCCGACGTTGCTGCCGCCACGCCTCCGCCGCGAGGAATACCAAACCAAACCTAGATGCCACCAGATCTGGGGTTGGCAGCCTGCTCCCGTGCAGCGAGGGAGAGGGCACGGTGGAGAGGGGGCTCAGCTCCCCACGATGACGATGTGGGGATGGATGGTTCGATCCATTCGCAGAGAGAAAGACGAGGCGGGTGAGGAGAGACAGAAGACGGTCGGTCCAGCGGACTGGGCTTCCATAGCATCCCAATTAAGCCCAATCAACCATAGGCCTTTAAAAAAGTCACCAGAGTAGCAGGCCATCAGGACAAATGGCCTAGTTCGCGGTAACCAGGATTTGAACCCTGGTGGGTTGGGGATACCACTGTCCACCTAACCAACTCAATCACAGGTTGATTCGCTGTGGCATGCGTGTTGCTGCGTTGTGTTGTTGGTTCCGAAGGAATCGAGGCAGTCCAGAGGCACGTGGAAAAGGCAAAGCAAGAGATTTGTTGGATGAAAAAAAAGGAAGCTACGTAACAGGCTAAGGCTAGTCATCGGGAGGAAGAGATATGAAGCCTAATGGACCTACGGTCTACAGGAGCACATGGTGGAGTTGGAGATTTTGGATCTTTTGATCTTCACGGTTAAGTGCGTACAGGAAGGCTTATGTGGTGGATTTTGGCTTTATTTCTTTGTACACATGATGTGTATTGGGATGATAGCGTGAGGGTTTGTGGTGCGCGTGGCGAGGTTGGCGACGTGCGTATAAGGAGTCTGGAGCGCGTCGTGACAGGGATCATGCATACACAGGGTGTTAAGCAATGTACAGAGATGTGCGGGCAGACACGGCGCAGGGTGGAGCATGGTTGCAGTCGGATAATTTCGGCTGGGTCGGACTAGACTGTCTGACGGATCGACGGGGATGTCGGTCAAAGCTGAAGACGGCAGTGATTTCGGCGACAACGACATAGGAGCGTGATGCTGATGGTGGCCGACTTCTGGGGCGTGGAAACACGTGGTGCAGGCCTGAGGGCTTGTGCGGCTTCGACAAGACTATTGATTCAAGGTAGTGCACACATGAGAGCTTGAAGTCGACGGGGCGTGGTGGTAGCATAGCGCAGCTACATGGAGTCATGTTGAAGGTGGAGCTGGAGTCTGATGGACGACTTCACTCTGTGCTGATGGAGGGGCTACGGCGTAAATGCATGGAGAGTCGAAGCCTATTTCAGCGGGATAGCCAGAGACACGTGGATTAGACTGGGTACCAGTGGTCTGATGGAGACGTGATACTCGGCATCGGTCGGTGATGATCGGTGGTTCTCTGCAGCGGGGGTTGAGTGATGTGGGTTCGCGACCTGGAGACTCGACCAGGACAGCAGAGGCTCGACGCGGTGATAGCGGCGAGGCGTGCGGTAAGCACGAGACACATCGACAGGCCAAGGCACTGGTGCTCAAACAAATTGTGCAGGGGTGCTGAAGTAGTGTTGACGAGTACCAGATTCAAGTTGGTGACTGAGTCTATCGGTGTCGGTTGATGGAGAGAAGTTGACCATGAAGAATATGAGAAAGTGGCGGAAAGTCTGTAATTGTCAAAAACTGAGAGAGTACATGGCCGTATATTCTGTGGTGTTCAGTGCACATAGAAAAGTGCGGATGATAAATACAGAAGGAGGCGGAGTATTATAGTTGTGGGACATGCTAGAGACTATCCGAAAGAAGGGTGAGACAACTGCGAATTTGACTCAGGGTGACACATGGCGACGGTGAAATTCCTTCAAGTTTCAAACAAACAGTCAAGAAAGAGCGGTGATGTTAAGTTCAGGTAACTCTTATATGTGGCGTCCAATATGTGGGTGTTCATTTTCACGCAGACAGTGGTCAGTGTGTGATGGCGTTGAATGGATACTCCGGAAGTTGGGAGTACAAAGCAGAGTAATGAGGAATTTAATTTTGCTCGAGTGTTGACTGTGAAGAAGACGAGAATGGACTACAGTTGCAGGTGGAGTCACATGAAGTCTGGGAGTAGCAGCGAAGCTCATGGCGTATCTCAAATCCAATGTACATGGAGGTTCGACGCATAGATAAATTCAAAGTGGTGAAGAATATTCGTCAAGATGGAGTTTGTTAGAGTTGTGTCGAATATTATTGTATAAGGTAGGTTACAGTTGGACTTGGTTTTGGACTATGTGTCTATCCCCGATGTTACATCGTGTGTCTACCCCCGATATATATGAGAGGCCTAGGATACAAGTGTTCTATTAGGACACAACTCCTACCCTGTCTATACACAGTTCAAAAGCAAGTCCAACTGTAACCTACCTTATACAGTAATATTCGACACAACTCTGACCTACCTATCCTGTCTACATACAGTTGGACTTGGTTTTGGGCGGTGTGTAGACAGGGTAGGAGTTGTGTCCTAATAGGACACTTGTATCCTAGGCCTCTCATATATATCGGGAGTAGACACACGATGTAACCTATGCCAACATAATAGCACAAGCACGCGGGGGAGCCAGCGGTGTGTGCCGGCGCCCGGACGGCCGGGGTGCGATAGGTGTCATGGGAAGGAGCGCCCGTAGTCATGCCACGGGAATGTAGCCATATAGATAAACCTCGTTAACAAATCTCGATGTCGTGCTTGTATGATTGATTAGTTCTCGGTAGATCAACGGTGCGCTTCAGATTAATTCTAACACTTTTTGCCTCAAGCAGTGAGCACTGTGGGTACTCCATTTTTGCTACATGGCCGGCCCTCATCGCACCAAATTGAAATATGGCAAACGACTCAATCCTAGCTATGAGTCTCCTCTTCAATGAGACCCTCTGTCTTTTACTCCAGGGTACCTGTTACGCTTCTCTTCGCAGTTGCCGCACTCCAACCTACTGTACAGGAACACGTATGCAAGATTGACCGCCGCCACCATAATGCGTCTGACATAACTCACAAAGCAGTCATCAGATTCAAAGCCAATGCTGACGAGTGTGGCCAAACTGTGGTGTTGGAAATCTGCTGCAGCCGAGTCCCACTCTACACCCTTGTTCTCATTATATGACTCTTCTTTCCTCTTCTCCTCATCTTTTTTTGTTAACACACATGATCTCATTCCCATAACTGCATGCCAGAAATTAGGACAGGGATAAAAAAATGAGTTATGAATACAGTAGACATCTTTTGTATCTGGTGAGAAAATCTTGCAAAACCTTAAGGCTTAAGCCTGTGTGGGAAAAAGAGATCTTTAGGTAAGCATGTACCGTCATGTATAGCTCCTTCAGTAAGGGCGGAACTTCAAGAATAAACATTGTCCAAGTGAGACCATATCCTTCAGGAAGATTAGCTAGATTCACAAATCTTAGTTGGCGGAAAACAGATGCCATGCATTGCGTCAGACATTCTGGCTACACCCAAATCTGCAACAAATAAGAATATGGTGAGATGGGCATAGAACAAGTGAAGCCACAGCTCACAAAGCAACAATCTTGACGTACCTTCTCAGAATTAAATCCCAACTTCAGATCTCGTATAGAGGTACCGCAAAGAAACTCACTTAACTCGACCGTCATGTTGTAACTAAGGGCGAGATTTGTGAGGCTTAGAGCAACTCCAGTCGCGCCACCAACAGCCCCCCCAAGGCAACTTTTTACGCGGCGGCGCCCAAAAAACGTCCCAGTCGCACCCTCAAGACGTCGAAATCCGCCGTCTCGGTCTGTTTTTGGGCCCAACGATCGCAGGTCGAACCCGGCGCACTTGGGGGGGAGGGGGGGGGAACGCTCGAGGGCTCCGGCGCAAGGAAAAACACACCTGGGCCACATTGTATGGCGAAAAATCAAGCCAATCGTCCAGATTCCCCTCCCACCCCCCGCGCGCTCGGCCGCCACCTTGCCGATCCCGGCGCCGCCCACCACCGCTAGATAGGCCATTCCCCGCCGGAAAAGAGAAGAGGTTTCGCCGTGGCAACCTCTCCACCACCGTCCGGACGATTTTTCCGGCGTTCCGGTCGCGCAGGGCAGTGTACCGGCGGGTGTGCGCCCACCACGCCCACAAGGTGTTTAGTGATTTGCCTGCTCGGCAATGGACTCGGACGACGAGGAGGCGCTCGCCGCGCTCTGGAGGAAGAAGCCGATGCCGACGTCCAGGAAGAGGAACATCTCATGGTCCTCACTGCCCTCGCCGGCCTGCTCGCGAGCAATAAAAAGCCGCGGCGAGGTGGCTCGGCGCCGGGGCAGATGAAAGCAAAGAACCGGCGTCGTCTGGAAGGCTACTGCATGCTCTACTCCGACTACTTCGCCGACGCTCCACTGCACGGCGACAAAGTATTTCGGCGCCGTTATCGGATGAGCCGAAAGCTTTTCCTCGGGATTGTGAATTTCATCCGGGAGTTCGACAACTACTTCAAGTGCAAGAAGGATTGCACCGGCAAACTTGGATTCACCTCAATCCAGAAGTGCACGACGGCGATGAGGATGCTTGCATACGGAGCTCCCGGTGATTCACTCGGCGACTATGGGCGCATGGCCGAGTCCACGACCATTGAGTGTTTCTACAAGTACTGCAGGGCAGTGGTGGCAGTGTTTGGACCGCAATACTTGCGAACACCCAATGCGGAAGACACTGCTCGGATCCTAGCACAGAATGCAGCAAGAGGATTTCCTGGGATGCTTGGAAGCATCGACTGCATGCATTGGAAATGGAAGAACTGCCCATTTGCTTGACAGGGGATGTACAAAGGCGCCAAAGGCGGTTTGCAGTGTGGTACTTGAGGCTGTGACCACACAGGACCTCTGGATTTGGCACTCCTTCTTTGGTATGCCAGGAACTCACAATGACATCAACGTGCTGCAGTGCTCCCCTGTCTTTGCCAAGCTTGTTGAAGGTCATTCTCCTCCGGTGAACTTCGAGGTCAATGGGCGGCACTACAACAAGGGGTACTACCTAGTTGATGGCATCTATCCGAGATGGTCGACATTTGTGAAGACTATCTCAAACGCTGTACCAGGAGGCAAGAAGTCCCACTTTGCCAAGGTTCAAGAGGCTTGCATGAAGGATGTCGAGCAGGCATTTGGTGTGCTCCAATCTCGATTTGCTGTTGTCCGGTACCCTGCTCAGACCTGGTCGAAAGATCAAATGTCGGAGATCATGACTTGTTGTGTCATCTTGCACAATATGATCATTGAGAGCGACCATGAAGAGCTAGTGTGATGAAATATGAGTTTTTACTAGCGGGTAGTGTGCGGCGGCACGCCGCGCTTTGCTGGTAGGTTCGAGATGTGTTGATTTTTGTATTTTGCATGTAAAAATAGTTAGACGTTAGAGACAATACACCATGCAGGTGGATCATCCAAGACCATCTTACCACAAGATTAGATGATGGAACCATGAACTTAAAAACTGTTACGAAATATAGTGACCAAAACATGGACACAATTTATTATCACTGTAGAGGGCGGCCATCACTCTGAAAAAGTCCCCTTGAAAAGAATAGAACAGTGACAGAGATTTCTATAGAGCATAGTCTCCCTTAAGAATGTTGAACAATCTGTCCTATTTTTGCTGGAGCTTGGAAGAATAAGCCACTCAGTATAATGAATTTTAAACCATACAAAAATGTGGATCAAACTGAACTTTGAAAAAAAAAACTTAATCTCTCCTACTACTAAATGTATACAACTATACATTGATTTTTTCCCACAATTTTGTTTACCCTCAGCTTCGTTCGAGCTAACAACTCATACATTTTATCAGTGCAGTTGTAAGAAAACATAAAAGAATTATAATTTTTTGCTTCCTCTAACCTAGGTCCACAATAATCCAGCTACATATTACTGGATGAAGTAAGTGAGATGACAGGTAAAGTAATTTGGAAGCAAAACATGATAATAAGCAAATTATCATCATCCTATAAATAACAATCAGATAAAACAGAAGGAGCTATATGAAGCAATTTTGAGTCAGGACTGTTGCAGCAACTTCTATTACTGATCCTTAAATATCAGGACAATGCAATAATAAAGTATACGTTTGTCAGACCCATCTCTACTCACGCGTGTGCACCTGCACTTGGGACCATAGCGGTGCCGTGGACCGAGAAGTCTGAGATCCACTCTCTCTCTAGCTTTCTCGAATCTCCCTGCTCATTTCCCACCTCCACCATTCCCCAATCTCCCTAGCGCATTTGTTGCTCTCGCCGCCCCAGCGTGGCTCATCCATCTCCTCTCCACTGGCAGTAGAAATCGAGTGCTCCTCGCCCGCGCAACACGCGTCGGCGAGGCACCTCCTCCGCCGGCTCCTCGCCTGCGCAGCACGTGTCGGTGAGGAATCAATTCCACTCAAAGCAGAGGGCGGTCTGGAGAGGGAGAAGCCGGCGGAGGAGGTGAGGAGCTCGAAAGAGTAGGAGGAAGCGGCGGGGCAGGGTGTGGCGGTGGCAAAAGCTCCGGCATGCTTGCCATTGGGCATCGATGGCGGCAAGAGCTAGCTAGGCATGGCAAGTCCCGATGAGGTTCACCATCCACGAGATGCATATCCTGCAGGCTGGTCTCGTCGATTGATTCTCTCCTCTCGGGCCTCACCAAGGTCGTCGTCGACATGCTAGCTAAACTAATCGACCATACGTGCAGGTACCTACTCACCCGACTGCTAAATCTCCATCTGTCTAATTCATCTTTTCTGCTAACTGCAATTCTCACACCATGTCAGCCCAGCCCGCGGTTCTACATGGGACTTCATTTGCTTCGTCTAGAACTTCTGCATCATGAGCCTCGCAAAGATGGCCGCCATGCTCTTCATTCCTCTGTCTAGGTAAGCTACATCAACAGTTTTAGTCGTGAAGCAAGTACACACTTGGCTATAGAAAATACATCATTTTTTCTTCAGTCCACAACGCCAAAAGAAAATATAGCGATAAATGCCAGCAATTAATCTTATGTTAGTTAATAACAATGCATAAACCTGAAATTATCTTCAGTATCTTAAGTCAATAGTACAGGAGCACTATGTAAATTACTGGAATATATTGAAACATACCAGGCCTTGTTATATCAACAACAGGGACATACAAAGGTGTTTCTAAATTCAGTAATCACTGAAACAGATCAGCGTTGCTCGTACTCTTAAATTAAGAATACATACTATGTATTTAGATTCTACCTTTGAGCAGCAAATAAGGAGTACAAATATTAGCATGAACCCAGAACTCGTTCAAAACTACAACACAGCTTAACTGAGCAAAATCAAATGGCAGAGGAAGATATAATATGTACATATTAAATTCCTATTATGGGCATCTGCAAAGGCAGAAGATCAATACCCACACATGACACATGATGATACTGAAACAAATTCATGTAACATCGTCCAAGAATGTTAGCTTAAGCATACCGTGATAATCACAAATCTGACGGTTGTTGGCTCTGGTCCAATATCGACACCTTCAATTGCAGAAGATCAATTCTCACAGATGATGGTACTGAAACAAATTGGCAAATGAAAGAAAATACATGTTGCATGTACAGAAGCTGGGGATAGTTTATTCTCCAGGAGATGCTTGACATAAATTGTTTTCCCCATACTTTGTACCAAATAGATTTCAGACAAAATCTGCCAAGCTGCACAAGAATGTAAAGCCATGTCATTCAATTTGTTGTCAATTGATCCTAATGGTAAATACAAATACATGTCACTTAAAAAGATTATGCCATGATAGTTTTCCGAAACAAGAATACGCCGCAATAGCATAGTGCCAGAATTATTTCAGTCTAGTGTCCTAGCTATACAGTCTGATGCGATTCACATGCATGATATTCTAATAAGTAGGCTAATCGAAATATAAAGCAAGTAGAAGGAAGAGGAACCAGGAGTGGTGATCTATACCATAGCTTGTGACCTACGCAGTGGCAGCAGCCCTACAGAGAGGAACGGTTGTGGCCCGGGAACATGGCGCCTCAAAAGCCATGTTATATGCTGTTGAGGAAGGGCGCCTATGATGGTCGCGCTGCGTCACCATGTCATCGCCAGTGCCAACAACGGGCCAACGCTGGGAGGGAGGTGGCGCCCGCCGCAGGGGAGCGGAGCAGAGCACGGGACAACGCGAGTGGGGGGACTTACCAAACCTCCCGCCACAGTCACCCTCACTAGTAGAAAAAGGGCCATTTGTCCCGGTTCGTAAGGCCCATTTGTCCCGGTTGAGGAACCGGGACTAAAGGGTCGTTACTAATGCCCTGTATCTTTAGTCCCGGTTCTTGTACGAACCGGGACAGATGGGCCTCCACGTGGCCGCTGCGGCGAGCCCATGCAGGAGGGCCTTTGGTCCCGGTTGGTAGCACCAACCGGGACCAATAAGCGTCCACGTGTCAGCATTTCATGAGCTGTGGTTTTTGTTTTTTTTAAGGGGGAGGGGGTAGGGGGTTTTGGGGGGTTAATTTATGTGTTTCATATATTGTGTTAGCTAATTAATTAATAGAGAGAAGTACGTGTCCTCTCTTATCTCCTTTGGTTGGTCGACGCTGCGTACTATACGTATAGAGAGGACTCGACACGCTAGCTAGTAAGCAAATGAAGGAAACCATTAAGTACAGAAGAACATATACAGAGAGAAGTGATATCGACCTCTCCTTCTCCGAGAGATTGGTCGAACAACAAGTTTTCGTATCTCTTACAATATAATCCCCTAATTATATACGAACTTAGGGTCCACATAGTATTCTCCGTCTTTATCGATCACGTGGTCAAGAAAGAATGCCGCCAATTCCTCTTGAATTCCTTTCATGCGATCTGGTGCTAGGAGTTCATCCCTCATCCGAAACATCTAAATTTGAAGAAGAAGGTCAATACATATCTATGAATAAATGAAACTCAACACAAATGGTGGTAATAAAATAAAATTGTGAATATTATTGCTTACGCACTTCATATTGTTTGGCAGTGTATTCCCGCTCACAGGTCGTGTGGCGGATGCACTCGCAAACGTAGTATCCACAGTAATTATTTCCGGATTCCTGCCACAACCACTTTATAAGAAATAGAGGTCAATCAAACTGATAAGCAACTTCAAGAGGAACTAGCTAATAGTACTTCTTTTCGGGTGTTTCCACTGCAGCTTCTTCAGCAGTCCCGGAGCTTTTGAGGTTAATTTTTTCCAAACCCTGACAGACAAAGAAAACAATTACTTGATATCAGGAAATGAACAAAGTTGTCGATATGGTGCGATAATGATCGATTTAACTTACTTTTCGAGCATTTGAGTCATGTCTGCATACTCCTGGGGATCTTTTCGTCTCGAGTCGAAGACGGTTACTAATCCTGCTCAAGCTTAATCTGCAGGAGAATATAGTGAAACCTGCGCACGCATGCATAACTCATCAATTATATTACTATAACCTCGAGTAATAATGGAAACCGAATATGCAAAAGACAGTAACACTCACTTGAAGTTGTAAGAAAACAATATTATAGCTTTGTTTTAATTTAATACCAACGATCGTAGCAAGTTGGCCTTGGCTTCATTGGCATTTTTTTAATCTCATAAGCATCTATGAGATTTGTGTTAATGAACCCAATATCATCGATTTGTCTTTTCTTCAATTCGGCGATCTTCAACCTGCATAATATAGTGAGGATAATTATATATACATGCAATGAAAGAGCTGACCTATATATAGAGACTTAATGACAGAAGTAGTACTTACACACAGTAGCAAGTGACCGTTAATTTATCGAGGGCCTTTTGATTGAAAAACTCGAAGAACTCCTCAAATGGAACATACAACAGATCAATTCCAACGAGGTCATGCTCCTCTTTAACTCTCAGCGTCAAAGTATTCCTCCCCTCAGACTCTCTGCAGGTTTTCATGTACCAATCATGGAATCTTCGCAGCATCGTTGTTAGAGGAGGACTTCCATCTTTGACGAGAGGCTTCCCGTACTGGTATTTGTGTTCCTCCACCTCCAAGAAATCATAATGTACACTGTCGGGCATGTAATCTCCAATATTGCTATAACCGGGCACCATCCTCGGATCATTAGCGACGCTATCGCTAGGCACCTTGAGCTGGGGACACAATTGATTCGCTTGTTCGCCGAGCTGGGCAATTGTTTTCCCAACTCGTTGTTCTGCTAACCTTTCATCACTAATAGTACTTCCCGACCGCTCCGCTTCGTCAAATGACTTTTGAACAACGCGGTCATAGTTGCCTTTCGGCGGAGACTTTGATGGTTTCTTCAGGGCATCCACAGTGCGCTTTGCTTTCACCGCATCTACCTTCTCCTCCGGAGGTGGATGTTTCTTTGCTTTCACCCCTTCAAAGAAGTTCGTCACTTCGGCTCGCACGATCTTCTTGGTTTCCTCCTCGGTCCTCTCGTATGGTAACTTCTCTGGAGTCTTCAGAGAAGGACCGAATATGTATTGCCTCCCGTCTCTGGTTGTATTGCTAGACGCCGGAGCAGACGGAGCGGCTGTGGCTGTCTTCTTTTGTTGCTTACGAGGCGGAGGATAAGGACTACGACGCGCCGGAGTAGCCGGAGCGGCGGCGGCTCTCTTTCGTTGCTGCTGAGGCGGAGAAGGAGGAGGCTGGCTGCTCGGGGGCGCCGGCGCAGGCGGAGAAGGAGACGGAGTGCCGCCACGCGCCGGAGAAGGAGGCTGCTGATTGCCCTGATCACTCGCCGGGGGAGGAGGCGGAGTGCCCTGACTCGCCGGAGCAGGAGGAGGAGGCGGAGGCGTCCAGTTCGGAAGGTTGATGAGCTCCTTCCGCCATAGGAATGGAGTCTTCAGAGAAGAACCCAGCCGAGTCTCCCCTTCACCCGTAGGGTGGTCAAGGTTGAGGTCCTCAAATCCGTCAGTTATTTCATCCACCATCACCTAGCATATCCTTCTGGAATCGGCTGGCAGTGATAGTTTGCGCCAGGTTCAGTAGGAAAAACAGAGCCAACAGTCGCCTTGACTTTGAGGTGCTGCCATCGTGTCATAAGGTGGCAATGTTGAGACTCCGTGATAGCATCCACGGGGTAGCTAGCAGGAGCCGTGAAGACAGGCTCCTGCTGAAGCAGCTCGGTGGAAGCCACGCTGCTTCTCCGCTGAGATGGCGGGGTAGCTTCGGGGGAAGCTTCGGCAGGTCGTTTGCTGCGATCTGCTTCTCGTTCCTCTATCGCTTGTACCCTTGCGTGCAGCGCCTGCAGTTGGGTATGCTCCACTTTCTTCCTCCTCTCCTGACTTTTGTAACCGCCTGCGTCCGAAAACCCAGCCTTCCACGGAAGGGAGCCTGGCGTGCCTCGTGTCCGTCCGGGGTGCTCAGGATTCCCGAGGGCCTCTGTGAGCTCGTCGTTCTCTCTATCCGGAACGAATGTCCCTTGCTGCGCTTTTTCGATCAAGTCCCGAAGCTTCTCGATGGGTGTTTTCAGCTGCTCGTTCGTCCAAACGCACTTCCCTGTTACAGGGTCCAATGTTCCCCCAACCCCGAAGAACCAAGTCCTGCAACGATCTGGCCAGCGTCGCGTCTCTGGTTCGATCCCTTTAGCAAGGAGGTCATTCTCAGCCTTGTCCCACTTAGGCCGGGCTTTCAGGTAGCCACCTGACCCCGTGCGATGGTGATGCTTCTTCTTTGCAGCATTTTTCTTGTTTGTCGCTGACATCTTCGCTGCTCTCTCAGATTTCTTTTTGGCAACAAATGCGTCCCACTGATCTCCAATCTTCTCAAATCGGCCGATGAATTCTAGAGTCTCGTCTTTGTCAACATACTCTTTTTTCAGCTCATTCTTCCACCTCCTGAATAGCTCAGCCATCTTCTTAAGAGCATAAGCCTTGATCATTGGCTTTTTAACTGGGTTCTCCGGATCCTCCTCTGGCGGAAAGGTGAAATTTGCCTGCAGCGCGGTCCAAAGATCAGCTTTCTGCCTATCGCTGACATAAGACACCTGAGAGTCTTTGTCCTTAGGCTTCAACCATTTCTCGATGCTGATCGGGATCATGTCCCTAACTAGAACCCCGCACTGAGCATTAAATTTTTGCTTGGTCCTGAGGGGTTCAATCGGTTGGCCAGCGCAATCAATTTCGACGATCGTGTACCTTTCATCCATGCGCTACTTCTTCTTCGGGCCTCGTCCCGTTACTGAAGTGGTGCTCGATCCGGAGGGCTAGAAAAGAAGAAAGAAGAGAGTTAATATGTGTACATACCAAAAACAATTAATGCATCAATTAGCTATAGTCAGCACATGCTTAATTAATATATATACCTGGCCGAACTCCGTTCGGTCACCGGAGTCGCCATCACGGTGTCCTTCCTCCTCCATTCGGTCATCGGAGCCGTCATCACAGTGTCCTTCCTCCTCCATTAGGTCACCGGAGCCATCATCACGGTGTCCTTCCTCCTCCATTGTTTGAGCATCGTCGTAGCCTGCTTCTTCCTCCTCCACCAATGTTTCCAGACCATCGGTGCATTTGTCGTTGAGAAACTCGTAGACGGCATCACTTCCGTGTGCGATTATCTCCCCCAACACCCATTCTGTTGCTTCGTCTCGGGGGTGCGGATCCATAGTTTCTGCAAATATTTACAACATGGCAATTATTATTCAAACATGATAGTGGATATATTAGTGGCAAACGTAGAACTAGCTAGCTAAGCACAATAAGAAATCATATTAGTGGCCTGGCCTCGACGCTTCTCTAGGGTTTGGGGTGGCCTCGGCAACGCTTCAAGAGTTTTGGTCGAGCGAGAGGGCCGGGGGGTACTGTCGTAGTATAAGTTATCGCGGTCGAGAGGGGGTATATATATCGACCGCCCCTCATGTCAAAGTTATCGGGGAGAGGGGGTTATATTGACAACGACGACATACATACATGGGAAAATAATGTTATCGGGGAGGGGGTATATCGACCCCCCCTCATGTTGAAGTTATCGGGAGGGGGTATATCGACGACATACATAGGGGGTAGGAGACCGACATCGTTTTTTTCTAGGTTTTGGGTGTCCTCGAGAGTTTTGGTCGAGCGAGAGGGCCGGGGGGTACTCCCGTGGTATAAGTTATCACGGTCGAGAGGGGGTATATATATCGACCGCCCTCATGTCGAAGTTATCGGGGAGAGGCGGTATATCGACCCCCCCCCCCCTCATGTTGAAGTTATCGGGAGGGTGTATATTGACAACGACATACCCGATAAAAAATAAGAAGACGAAGAAGAAATAAAAAGAGGAGAAAAAGAAAGGAATAGAGGAGAAGATCGAAGAAAAAAAAAGAAGAAGGAAAAAGAGGAGAAGAAGAAAGGAATAGAGGACCTTTCTTCTTCTCCTCTATTCCTTTCTTCTTCTCCTCTTTTTTCTTCTTTTTTCCTCTTCTTATTTATTTCTCCTCTTCTTCCTCTCCTCCTCTTCTCCTTTTTCCTCTTCTTATTTTCCTTTTTCCTCTCCTTCTTTTTCTTCTTCTTCCTTCTTCCTAGCTAGATCTATAAAACTTCTCTAAAAATGTAACTTTTGCATATATAAAACTTTTTCTTCTTCTTCCTTCTTCCTTCTCTTCCTTCTCCCTAAATATATAAAACTTTTCTAAAAATGAAACTAACCTAAAATGTACTAAATCAGAGAACATATATAGATAAAACTTTTCTAAAAATGTAACTTTTGCATATATAAAACTTTTTCTTCTTCTTCCTTCTTCCTTCTCTTCCTTCTTCCTAAATATATAAAACTTTTCTAAATATATAAAAATCTAACTTTTGCATATATGAACATATATACACAGAGAACATACAAACATATATACATTTTTATAAAAAAGCAAAATACAAATCATCATATATATGAACAAAAAATCTGAAAAAGGGCGTATATGATATACACACAATACATATACTCACACATATACATATATATAATCTAAAAAGAAAACATCATATTATATAAAAAAATCATCATATATATGAACAAAAACAATTATGATAACAAGCATATATATCATCATATATATGAAAAAAACAAGCATATAATATATAAAAAAACAAGGACAGGGGAGGGGCGCCGGCCGGACCAAGGTGAGGAGGGGCAGCGGCGCGGGTTCGGCGGCGAGGACGCGACGGGGCAGGGGGCGCGCGCTCAGGGCAGGGGTGACGGCCGGCGAGGAAGGGGGCGGGGCAGGACGACGGGGGCGGGCCGGGGCGACGCGCGTCGGGGCAGGGCCGGGGCGGCGCGCGCGTCGGGGCAGGGCGGCGAGCGGCGACGGCGTCGGGCGAGGGCGCGGGCGACGGCGTCGGGGCAGGGCGGCGAGCGACGACGGGGTCGGGCGAGGGCGCGGGCGACGACGTCGGGGCAGGGCTCGGCGGCGACGGCGACGAGGAGCAGCGTGTGGGCGTTGGGGCGGAGAAGAAGTGATTTTTGCAGAAACTGCTAAGTGTTGCTTATATAGCAAAGGTTTTGGTCCCGGTTCGTGGCACCAACCGGGACCAATGCCCCCCTTTAGTCCCGGTTGGTACCACCAACCAGGACCAAAGGTCTCTTTTCAGCAGCCCAAAGGGCGGGAAGCAGAGGCCTTTGGTCCCGGTTGGTGGCACCAACCGGGACTAAAGGGGGGCATTGGTACCGGTTCGTGGCCGGTACCAATGCCCCCCTTTAGTCCCGGTTGATGCCACCAACCGGGACCAAAGGTCTTGCGTTGGCGCGGTGCGGTGGGAAGTTTAGTCCCACCTTGCTAGCTGAGAGAGCTCAGCATCTGTTTATAAGTTGCGTTGCAGCTCAGGTGCTGAGCTCCTCTTTAATATGCAGGCAGTATTTGCCTACCCTTGTCACTGCCTTGTTGGGCCTATTGGGCCTGCGGGCCTGCATCCTGGCCCATGTACAGATGTGTTTCTAGTCGTATGCAGGCCGTGTGGCCCAATAGGTGGCATTTTTTATTTTTTCCAGTATTTGTTTTGTTTTTTGAATTATTTATTTTCTTTTGATTCTTGCTTTATTTTTTTATTCTTTTTGCTTTTAGGTTAGAATAATTATAAACTTTCTGTTACTGCCATTAGTTTCCAAATTTGAATAGTTTAAATTTTAATTCTTTGAAATTTGTGTGAATCACTAGTTTGTTTTCTTTTTTGCTTTATTTATTTTGTTTTGTTTATGAAAAGCTATAATTTTTTTTATTATTTCCCATTTTTTGTTTTCTTTTTTGCTTTATTTATTTTGTTTTGTTTCTACTTACAACAAAATACTTATTTATTTTACTTTATTTTGTTTCTAATTACTTATTTATTTTATTTTATGATAATTCTTTTTGCTATTAAAGTTTGTAATAAGAAAGTAGAGAGGCTTACGGCAAAAACTAGATGCACTTCGTGTACAAAACGGACAATCTCTTTCAAATTATCAGGGTTTCATACGGAAACTCGTCTGCTATAAAGGGATTTCATTTTCTTGAACTTATTTGAACTCCATAGTTTTTCTGTGTTCAAAATGCACCATTCAAAGGCACATCATCAATTTTCAACCCTTTCTGACTTCATTTGTTATTTTTCATCCATTTACTGATTATTTTGAGCTATAAAACCCTGAAATTGAAAAGCACTATAAATGAACTCTGAAAAGGTTGAAAGTTGGCATGGTGTCATCATTTCACCCACATAGCATGTGCAAGAAAGTAGAGAGGCTTACGGCAAATTAATAGTAGTTCATCATCGAGGTAATATCACCGATAGTCATAGAACTTGCGCTTGATGTTCAGTTTGGTGCTAAAACTTTAAAACTACGGAATTGCAGTCACATAACTTGACTCAAGCGTGCACATACAGTCACAAAATACATTTGCCGGTGTATCCGGGTATAGGCCCCACTTGTCAAAACTATAATTGTTACTCATGACTTATATTTAAAAATTATTTATTTAAATATTATACACGATTTAATATTCATATCAACAGTTCTAATTTTAAATTATGAATATTTGTATCATACATTTTTTTTATAATCATAAATATTATTATAGATATATGAAAATTTTAAATAATATGTAATGTTTTTTTAAAGTATGTTATTTCATTTGTCTGTACAATATTGATAATACACAAATGTTTAAAGGTTATTTTTATTAGTGAAATTATAATTTTATACTATCTACAAATTTCTAAAAAAACGAACAGGTGCAAAATGGGCTGCACTGGCCATAGCCCATTTCAGCTCCACGAGCGCCCCTGAAATTCGTACTCCACTAGTTATTATCCAACAGCGAGCTAGCGGACGGAAGAAGAAAAATAAGATCTCCCAACTTACTCTTTCTGATGGGAGGACTACCCAGGATGTTTGTAAAATGATCAAACATACAGAGGAGTTTTACAGGGATCTATATCACTCGGAAGGTATATCGGGGATGGATGCCGTCCTCCAGACTGTACCAAAGAAGGTAACGAGCGCTATGAATGATTTTTTGGACAAGCCGTTCACTGCAGAGGAAGTCAAATTAGCACTGTTTCAGATGTTTCCCACAAAAGCGCCAGGCCCGGATGGCTTCCCTGCCCACTTTTCCAGCGCCACTGGGATTTATGTGGGGAAGAAGTGATTAGAGCGGTGCTGAGTATTTTGAACGGGGTAGAAGATCCAGGGGAAGCTAACCATACTCTGATCGTTCTCATTCCAAAAATTAAAGGTGCAACTTCTCTTACCCAATTCCGTCCGATTAGTTTATGTAACGTTATTTTGAAGATTGTATCGAAGGTACAAGCAAATACGCTGAAGGAAATACTGCCGGAAATCATATCAGAAGAGCAGTCGGCGTTTGTACCAGGGCGGTTAATTACTGATAATATTATTACGGATAATATTATTACGGCATATGAGTGCCTTCATTTTATGAAGAAGAAGAGGGCTCGGGGATCTCAGTTCTATGCTCTTAAGGTGGATATGATGAAGGCCTATGATCGAATTGAGTGGCCATACCTGCATGCTATCATGCTTAAACTTGGTTTCAATACCAGGTGGGTTGATTTGGTAATGAAAGTTGTCACATCATCAACTTCTCAGTGTTATTTAATGGGGAACGTACCGGAGATTTTAAACCAAGTAAGGGCATCCGACAGGGCGACCCAATATCACTGTATTTGTTTTTGCTTGCTGCTGAAGGCCTGTCTTGCCTTTTAAGGAGCAGGGGGAATTCTCAAAATTTGTTGGGCATCATTGTGGGGCCCACAGCACCCCCGGTCAGTCACCTTTTATTTGCAGACGACATCTTGCTATTGCAAAAGCTAGTGTGGAGGGAGCAAAGGAATTAAAAGATGTCATTCAAGTGTACTGCAATGCCGCAGGGCAGAGGGTTAATCTCCAAAAAAGCGTTATTCATTTCAGTAAGGGTTGTCCAAATTCTGTAAGAGAAGAGATGAAGGGTGTACTGGAAGTTCCCAATGAATCTCTGAGTGCAAAATACTTAGGTATGCCCACAGACGTGGGCAATTCCAAAAATGAGCTTTCAAGTATCTCAAGGACAGCCTATGGGGAAAGGTTAAAGGCTGGATGGAACAGATCTTAGCAACGGCACGAAAGGAAGTCTTGATTAACTCAGTTGCATGGGCAGTCCCAACCTACTCGATGGCATGCTTCAAATTGCCAAGAGGATTGTGTAATGAGCTTAATGCACTTGTGAGAAGTTTTTACTGGGGAAGCAAAAAGGAAGAGAAAGATGCACTGGGTTTCCTGGGACACACTCACAATGCCTAAGTATATGGGCGGTTTGGGCTTCAGGGATATGGAGTTATTTAACCTGGCCCTTTTAGCACGCCAAGCATGGAGGTGTCTAGTCTCTCCGGAGACTCTAAGTGCGAGGATTTTGAAGGCAGTATATCACCCATCTTCCGATATTTTAGGTGCTGAACTAGGGTCAAGACCATGGCAAATATGGCGCTCGGTGCTCGAGGGTCGAGATGTCCTACGAACTGGACTAATTCGCAGGATTGGAGATGGCCGAACTACTCAGGTTTGGTCGGACAATTGGATCCCAAGGGACGAACGGGGTATACCATATGGTGTCCGATCGCATCATTGTCCACAATTGGTTTTAGAATTTTTGAATCAAACAGAAGGCACTTGGGATGTACAAGAACTGGAACAGTACCTTCTGCCAATGGACGTGGACTATATTAAGTCAATCCCGATCAGCACAGTTCCTCAAGATGATTTTTGGGCATGGCATTTTGAAAGGACGGGTATTTTCACGGTCAGGTCATGCTATAAGATGCTTGTCTCCATCAAGAAGGAGAGGGAAGACTGGTTGGAGGAGCGTCCTGCTACAAGTTCAGCAAAATCTGAGAAAGCTTGGTCAAGTCTTTGGAAGATTAAGGTGCCGGCCAGGGTTAAGAACTTTGCGTGGAGACTTGCACCGAATTCTTTACCTAGTGGGGATGTGCTCAAACACAGGAATATGGCCAAGACTGCTGCGTGTGCTATTTGCCACGACACATACGATAGTTGGAAACATTCACTAGTAGACTGCACCATGGCGAGGTGTGTGTGGAGCTTGTGTGATCGACAACTGACACAGCATGTGTGTATGTCCGAGTGCCCAGATGCACGTGAGTGGATTTTTCATCTTATGGAGAAGACGTCCCATGAGGAGTTCATTGAGATCTTGCTGATGTTGTGTGCTATTTGGACAACTAGAAGAAAGGCCATTCATGAATCGATCTATCAAAGCCCAGTCACTGTAAGAGGCTTTGTTACAAATCTGTTGGGTGAACTACAGCTTATTACCGATCATAAGGAGAAGGCTAAGCCGATGGGGAAACAGTCGCCGGGCTTGAACAAGCGCTGGATAGCACCACCGGTTGACTTCATGAAGCTAAATGTCGATGGGGGAGTGGCGAAAGTACAGAACAAAGGAGCAGCAGCGGTGGTATGTCAAAATGCAGATGGAGTGTACCAAGGATCGCCAGCTCGTGTTTATGATGATATAACAGATCCTCCGATGCTTGAGGCTCTTGCTTGCTGCGAAGCTATGGCCCTAGCTAAAGACCTCAACATTCAAAAGTTGCGGATTGCATCTGATGCTTCTGTTGTGATCAAGGCGATAAATGAAGGGAGCCGATGCAGCTATAGTGCGGTGCTGAAGGAGACTGAGCACAGGCGGCGGGACTTCCAAGCTGTGGAATTTGTCCATGAAGGCAAAGAGTTCAATACACATGTGCATAACCTCGTTAAGTGTTCTCTGTCTTTAGATCACGGTCGGTATGTTTGGCTCCTGAAGCCTTGGGATGTAATAATTGTACCCATTGTCGTTGATTAATAAAGACCGTGGTAATCCTTAAATAGAAGTTATTATCCAACCCTAAAAATAAACTAGTTATTATCCATCTATACCTACTATTAAAGGGAATAGGTATTCTTGGTTTGGTCTTAATATTGTTTGTCCCGTGGTATTTTTTCTCGAACGTATGGGCCGGCCCATGAAGATAATGATAGGCTACCTAAATTTCGTCTGTCATGGGACGCTGGGGTTAATTTGTACGTTCGTCTGTGATTTTGTCAAACGTATGGGTCGGCCCATGAAGATAATGATAGGCTGCGATGATATACTGTAGCTCAAAAAAAAGATGCGCTTGTGGAACCCAGGATGTCTTACTACAAACATAACACTCCAACCAGTTGACCTACCGAGCTTTAGTGGTTATAAAGCAGTGAAAAATACTAAGAACCAATAACCAGCGCAGATACAAATATTTTTTAAATTTCGATATCAATTATTTTTGAAAAAAAATACCAGAAGTTTTTGCGAAGTGCAAACACTTTACAAATTTGTAAACATATTTTAAAAAAATGAAACATTTTTAAAAACATGAACATTTTCTTAAAATCTTGAACACTTTTTTCAAACAGGAACATTTTTTTAATTCCAAAACAAAATGTGGAAACACAAACAGTTTTTGAAACTTGCGACCAAAATTGGTAACACAAAAAAAATTGAAACTCAGGAAAAAAATTGAAACATGAACAGTTTTTAAAAATTTGACCAATTTGTGAATAGGGGAATATTTTTTTTTGAAATTCCAATAATAATTCTGAAAACTTGTGAAAATTTTGAACAAAAACTTTCCAATTTTTTTTTGAAAAACCCAAACAAAATTTGAAAACACGTTTTTTAACACATTTTCAAACAATTTTGGACGCGGCAACATTATTTGAAACTCCTGAAAATGAAAACATGAACATTTTTTAGATTTGTGAACAATCTCTGAAAACGGGAACATTTTCTGAAATTCTGAACATTTTATAAAAGTTGTGAAAAAATAGAACAAAACCATTCCGAACAACTTTGAAAAACACGAACATTTTTTAAAAATTCAGAATATTTTTAATTTATGTACACATACGAAAACACAACCATTTTTTTAATTTCAAAAGCGTGAACATTTTTTTAGATAGAGAGGGTTCGCTCGAATATTTATCCCACCTCACTTTGATCCTAAAAAATCCACCAGTTTATATACGCTGGATAGTTGTCGAGTAATCATCAAGCCCGAGGAAGGGTATGGTGCGGGAGTGAAGGAATTAAGGTTGGCTCTAATTAAATGAAATTGTTGGAATAGAGCCTGACGAAAGAATTAAATGTTGTCTCTAAATGGAAATGTGGGAAGTATGGCTGGATTGTAGGCTCGGGATGTGCTTGCATGTCCCATGGAGTGTATGGTGTGGCTGAATCTAACTAACAAAAGATATAAGATACCTGGTTGGAGTGGTATATATAGCTGGTGAGTGATGGCTGAATCTTAATGCGCAGTAAACCCCCGAGATGTGTGCAACACGAGAGATGCTACTGCCTTCTTTCCATGGGATCAATTAGGTCTTGCTC
The DNA here is from genome assembly GCF_018294505.1 of Triticum aestivum. Taxonomy (NCBI): domain Eukaryota; kingdom Viridiplantae; phylum Streptophyta; class Magnoliopsida; order Poales; family Poaceae; genus Triticum; species Triticum aestivum. The sequence goes on from NC_057811.1 coordinate 484,687,101, forward strand.
GTGAACTACTCAAAAACGAAAAAAGAAGCAAACGACCTGCCATCAGCTTTGATTTTTGGGCGGCATGTTAACCTTTTCAATGTGCAAGGGAAAGTTTTTATTTCTCGGTGTTTTTGCCGCTATTAAATTTTACTTTTTTGAAAAAAAAATACCTGGTTAATCTACATGCAACTTTTGATCAAGCATTGTTGCTGCAAACGGCACACACAACAGTTTTAGGCCCACTGATGTTGCTTAAAGCAGAACACAATGTTGAAAGGCCAATTGCTTGCTACATCCGAAAGCACACCAATGTAACACCGGTCGTCGCTATTATTTTTCTATTCGAAAGTTGGACCGTTGTATTACAAAACCAGTTACATAAATGATGCCAAGACAACAAGTCATACGGACAACGTAGCAAAGCCGACCACATGAACACAACAAGGATGACCGCCACTGCTACAAGTCGGACACGTGTCGTAGCGAGGTCAATCGGTGTGCTACAAGTTGGATGTGTGGAGGTGTAAAGCTAACTAAGTGTAGATGGTAGGGTTATAAGGAGAATTAATTGATCCTTAGTACCCGTGTTAAGGGTTGTTGCATGATTAATGCCTGACTGATATGCATTTCTTTTAGAGCTTGATGTGTGTCTCCCTACCGTGTGATACCTTCTGGATGCTATCATGTCACAGTGGTGAACACGCTAATTTTCACTCCCGTTGCAACGCACGGGCATATGTGCTAGTTATCTTTAAAGAAAACTAGTTATTATCCATTATAAATGTTACAGGTTAATGTTGTAATTGCTAGGGCTACTTTCGTGCTCCCCTCTGGTCGTGAGTTCGAGACTTGATGGCCACACTTTTTTATGTTAATTTTCATTATATAATAACAGGTGGGACATCGTCCGGTACATATATACTTGTCCCCTCTTTTGGCCTTAATTTTACCAGTACAGTGGTCGGCTTTCCTGCAAAAAAAAAAACACAAAGGGTCTTGTGCAAAAATATGTCACGGTGGTCAGCTTTTACAAGGGTGTTTTATGCAAAAATCCGTCGGTCGAGCGCCTCCCGTCAATGGCAGGTGGGGCCATACACACAGATACACTTGCATGCACATTTTGTGACCGTATGTGCACGTTTGAGTCAAGTTCAGTGACAACAATTCCGTATTTTCAAAATTCTAGCACCAAACTGAACATCGAGCGCAAGTACTATGACTCCCGGTGATATTACCTCTTCATCATCACATTAAAACCAAAGTACATACATAGTTCAAATTGAACAACATATAGCTCTTCAAAGCATCTAGTTAAATCATACACTGAAACTATGTAAAACTTTTCAATGCTACAACAAATGCGATCAGAATCACAACTAATGTAACAATTGATCCAACGGCATAATGATACCAAGCCTCGGGTTGAATGGCATATTTTTTAATCTTTCTAATCTTCAACCGCATTGCATCCATCTTGATCTTGTGATCATCGACGACATCCGCAACATGCAACTCCAATATCATCTTCTCCTCAATTTTTTTTATTTTTTCCTTCAAGTAATTGTTTTCTTCTTCAACTAAATTTAACCTCTCAACAATAGGGTCGGTTGGAATTTCCGGTTCAACCACCTCCTACATAAATAAAATATATGTCACGTTGGTCGGCATAATTGTCATAAACAATAAATGAATCAAATAGTTATAAAAAGATAATATATACCACATCTGAATCATAGACAGGACGAGGGCCGACACGGGCGGATACCAGAACCATCGCACTATATAATAACAAGGAATAATAAAAGTAAGAAAATTAGACAAGTATCTATCTGAAGTAAGAATTTTTTTTCTTTCAGAAAGAAGATAAGAATAAGAGGCTCACCACGGTGGTGCCGACGACGAGATCCGCGCGGGCGATCGACGGCGGTGAATACGGGGACGGGACGTGACGGACCGCTAAACCTAGAAAAATCTCGGGGAAAATGGAGCTCGGAGGTCGAGTTTCGAGAGAAGAAATATTAACTAGTGTGGCTCGGACATTTCATCGAACACCTCATGTGCATAGGAGGTGAGATAGAGCACCCAAATGCCCTCACCTGGTTGGCCAGCAAAAAACAAAGCGCAATGGAGTGCTCTGCTCGCCGGCGATGGGCTATATATATAGGCAACTCATTTGTCCCGGTTCGTGCCACGAACCGGGACAAATGGATGTGGGCCAGGAGCGAGGGCCATTGGTCCCGGTTCGTGCCTAGAACCGGGACAAATGGGTCCAGACGAACCGGGACCAAAGCCCACGAGGCCCCGGCCGGCCACCTGGGCTCACGAACCGAGCCGAATGCACCCATTGGTCCCGGTTCGTATAAGAACCGGGACTAATGGGCTGGCCAGGCCCGAACGAAAGCCCCTTTTTCTACTAGTGCCTCGATTGGTTCCACCTTGACATTGCCTTGACATAGAGCAGCCGATCAGGGCGGAGCGATAGGGTGTTGGAGCACCTCCTCGTGTCAGCTTCAGCGCCCGCTTAGCCAAGGCAGCAACTCCTGACGACGCCGTGGGCGGACGACTTTTGTGGCATGCGACAGCGGGCGTCGGCGAACTGGGCGGGCGGAAGGTCGAGGCGCGGGGTGGCTCACGGCATCGAGCAATGCTTGAACAGGGACTCCGGCACCTAAACGGGCGTGAGGCCGCGAGCAATGGCATTGGCCCAAGATGACGGCGACGTCGACGATGTGCAGCCGCGGCCTGAGTTTAGCCTCCCGTGTGGATGTACGCCACCTTCCCTTCCTCTCCTCCATCATGGCCTCTGATCGTGGTGGGGGCGACAGGAGAGAAGTTTGGAGCTTGGTGGTGGGACAAGTAGGAGGCGGTTGTGTTGTGTCGGGATGAAGGAGAGACAATTTATAAATCTACAACAGCGGTGGAAAGGACATGAGATTGGACTGGAGTTTTCTAGAGAGAAGATACGTGTCCTGACCGAACCCATCTTCCATAGTAAAAAAACTGAAACTGTTGTAAAAATTGTAACGTGGCAAATGAAGGAACCAGCGATGGACACGTAACATCAGAACACATGAAAGGAAACTGACGTGACCCTTCATGGGCATTCAATAGAAAGAAAACCGTGGTAAAAAAACCTGCAAGACGCTAGGTAGCTAAGTAGGAACGGACGAGACTTGCCTGCTCCCTTCCCATGCTCTCATCCGTGCTCCCGCATACGTGGCTTGATTTGATTGGAAGAAAATAAGGCCCGGCCCCACCCCCTGAAAATCAGGGGGAGAGATGATTAGATTAGAAAAGAAAAAGGGAAAAGAACAGCCGTAGGATGAAGTGGGAGCACGGATGGGAGCATGGAGAGGGAGCAGGCAAGCCGGATCCAGTAGGAACGACAAGGAAAGCCCTAGTCACACGCTTCATTTTCTCAGGGGCGGTAAAAAAAATTCCGGAAAAACCAAAAAAATCGAACCCTTACGGCCTAGTATTCTTAGTATTTATTGAACTATATAATTTGTATTGAACTATTTGTTGAACTATTTGATTTTTATTGATTTTCTATGATGAACTATGTGATAAAAAAAATTATTTATGTTGAGAATTCACGCCGAACCACGCCGAACATGGGCCGATTCGCGCCGATATTAGGTCATTTTTCGTCAAAAGTGGGCCGAAAAGCGGCCACATTTGCGCAAAAAATGGGCCGATATCGGCGCCTGGGGGCGACGGCTGGGTGCCCAACCGCCCCCAGAGCCGATTATACCGCCGGCTCGCCCCCCGGCGGCGATTTTTACGCCTCCTGGGGGGGGGGGGGGCAACGGCTGGAGATGCTCTTAGAGCCTCTAGCAATGGGACATGATCAATAAAAAGTCGTGGGTCAGCAACCCTATCCCGGTTTCGTATTCTCCTTTCTTTGATCGGACCCTTGAATTTCAGAATGGGCTCCACTCCACTTCATTTCATCCTGGATGCTGATCATCATCATCAACTCAGCATCTTCGCCATCCAATCCAACGAATCGATGAACTCTTTTTTAATTCATCAAGCTCTTTGTCTTGATACTCCTCATCCGATGAACCCGTCGAATCCATCTTTTTGTCTAGAAAAAAATCCAAAAAAACTGCTCGGACTTTTTGTCGAACTTATAGAGAGCAAGGTGTATGACGGGAAGAGTAGGACATACCACTGCAACATGTGGGCGGTGACTATGTCCACGGCGGCGAGAATGGTGGGGAGGAGTTTTGTGGCAGTGTTAGCGGCGTTGTGGGGTCAGGACGGCGATGGAGCTAAGGTGCCGGCGGAGCTAGGGGAGGGTCAACGCAGACGAGGAAGATGAGAGAAGACAAAAAGTGTAGGTCCTATTGGTGGGGTGGGGAGGGGGGAGGATTGATGGACGCGCCCAGGCGCGTCTGGGCCTCCTCATATCTGCCCCAAATATGAGATGGATACGAGGGGTGCCGATTAGCTCGGATGTCTAGGACCGATTTGAGGGGGCCGACTTGGTCGCGATTTCTTGACCGGTTAGTGACCGGACGTATATGGCCAATATAAGGGGTCTGACTGTAGATGCTTTTACTTGGGCTATTTTTTTAGGGAGAAGATAAGAGCATGATTGGTTGGTTACTGAAAATTGGCTAACCAACATTTTGTCAAAGCAAAATTTTGGCTACCAATTGTTTAACCGCCAACTTACTTTGACCATGTCATAAAATTTGCCAAAAAATGGAAAATCTTGGGAGTTGCAATATTTTGGCACGGCTAGCCATTTTTTGGGGTGATTTCTATTTGACGTCCGTGAACGTCAAGCGGGCGTGGCTTCGCTGAAGCGCGGCCTCCCGACGCCCCAGTTTGGGCCAACCCATGGTTGCTTAGCTGTTTTTTTTTTCTATTTAAGTTTTTTCTTTTATTTCTGTTTCTATTTCTTTTCTTTCTTTTCCCTTTTTTGTGTATTGTACAAAGTTCATTGCGCCTTACAAAAATGTTCATCGTATATTAAGAAAATATTCACAGTATAATACAAAAAGCTCATCATGCATTATAAAAATGGTCATCGTATATTAGAAATTGTTCAACGAATATACAAATGTTTACCTTGTTCTTGAAATTTGTTCAGCCTATACTACACAAATGTTCAATGTGTATTAAAAAATTGGTCAACGTATATTCAAAATATCCAATGCGTATTAAAAATTGTTCAAAGTATATATTCATATTTTTTCAAAAAGGTTCATTGTATATTAAAAAGTTTATCATATAATACAAAAAGTTCATCATGTATTTATTAAAAATGTTCATCGGATTAAAAAATATTTAATGTGTATTTTTCAGAATGTTCAAAATAAAAACTAACCAATCATGCTGACCCTATGGGCCATCTGCGGCCTGGAGTTTGGACCCACCTCGGGCCGCTCCACGGGTCAGACGGTTTCAGATTCAGAAGGGACGCCCTCGCCCTAACTTAGATGCCCGATAGTCTTCCAGTCTTCCGTGCGCGGCCTCCACACCGCGATGGAAGACTTGATCTACTTCGTCAACAAGCTGCAGCTTGTCCGCAGCATTCTCGCCGACGACGGCGTGGGGAGCGCCCTCCCCATCGACTCCGACGAGGTGCCTTACATCGCCGTCGTGGGAGGCCAGGTATGTGCAGATGCGGTTTGGCACCAGTGAGCGGTAGACAAATTCCTCTAGGACCCTAACTTTTCTAATTTTTTATAGGGTGTAGGGAAATCTTCATTAATAGAGGCTATTGTCGGAAAAGACTTTTTACCCAAAGGTAAATTTGATACATCTGGTCGACGTGAATTGCATAGGGGATCTAGTTGCTGCACAACATACCCATAAGATTATTAAAATAGGTTGATTTGTGTATAGGAATTGCCACCCGTCGGCCGTTGGTTGTACAACTTTTTAGAACAGAAGAAGCCGTTGAGTATGCAAGGTTTTCGCATCAACCTGAGAGAAGATTTGAAGACTTTGGTAATGGCTCAACTTTCTTTTTTATTTTATCGATGTGATGCTGATAGCATCTTCCTATTGTGGCATTATTTTCCTTGTTGCAGCTGAAGTTGCTCAAGAGATAGCTGATGAAACTGACCGAGAAACTCAGTCTCCCTTTGGAGTATCATCTATCCCCATCCATTTAAGCATATTTTCACCAAGTGGTAAGATGTTCAGATCCTTTACTGTTGGTTGTTGTTTTATCAAGTGCCAAACCGGTATCATATGACAACCTCCAAGATGTCTTAGTGCCACACAGTCACTGCAAAAACTTAAAACCAACACCCTAAATTGTGACAACTTCTAATTTCTACTATACAACTTGGCAATATAGATCTCCAATTTTCGCGAAGTATGACCTTTAGCCTTTTTTTCTCAAGGTCAAATAAGGTCAATATATTATAATTTTGCTGCTGGTATTTACTTTTTACTAACACAGAAATAACTAATGATATTATAACTAAAAATAAAGGATGTGCCAACTTTAAAAATTAGTTTCTAGCGAGCTGGTTCATGTTCACTAGATGCTTCAGCCACCAGGCGGTATAGTTTAACTGTTTAGCTATAAAAGTTAAAGTATTTGTAGGACAAAAAGGATAAATTAACTATGTTAAAACATGCTTCATTTGTGCTTCCTTTATTATATGTGATCACACTACATAATCTTGAGAGAAGTTAATGACACTTGCCTAGTCCGATTGAAGAGGCCAGACCTAATGAAACCCACCACAACACAAATCTAGCATAATTAACGAATTCCTGCACATGCTGCATAGAAATCAGAAAACAAACATTAGCACTCATGTAGTTTACAAAATGCACTATCAACTGTTATTATGTCAGTATACTCCACAAATGTAGTAAAGTTGCCCACACCTTTTTGTGCAGACCATCGGTAACCAGTTATGTTCTCAAATCTCTGAATTTTGAAAAAAAATTGTTGCTTGTTATTCTTGTTCTGTCGTGACACTTTCAATCATTGCAGTTATCAACCTCACTCTTGTCGATCTACCTGGGCTTGTTACTAAAATTGCTGATGGTATGTGACTGAATTTATGGCTTTGATATTCAGTTTGTTTAATCTTTAATGTTTAATTGGCTTTATGCTTATCAGACCACCGGTCCGACAACACAGTTCAGGAAATTCAGAATATGGTTGGAGCATTCATTGGGAAGGTATTTTGCTGTTGCTAATATTTATTATGTTTATCAATCTAGGTGCTCTGCTAACTTAAGCATTTGGTGTTTCCTTTGCAGCCCAATTGCATCATTTTGGCTGTATCTCCAGCAAACCAGGACCTTTCAATTTCAGTAGCTGTCAATACTTCACAGGAAATCGACCCAAATGGTATGCTTTTTTATTGCAGTCATTGGGGTGCTCAAGTATCATTTCATTCGTGAATGCAAGTTCAGTAACAAAATGATGAGTATGTACCTCTGTTGATTCAGGTAAAAGAACCTTTGACGTGCTTACAAAAGTGGACCTGATGGAGAACCGAGCAACTGTTGTTAATGTAAGTGAGAATTTTTTGCATAGTTATGCTATATTACTTACTGTGATGTCATATATTTTTACGAATCAGATCTTCTCACCGGGTTCAGTTGTGCAGATACTAGAGGGAAGGTTTTGCCCATCGCGCTTTCCATGGGTTGGTGTTGTCAACCGATCACAGGAAGACATCAATATCAACCTGGACATCATTGCTGCTCGGCGTAGAGAGCGTGACTATTTTGGTAGGATACCAGAATACAAGCATCTCGCACACAGAATGGGGTCAGAACATTTGGTCAGAAGTTTGGCCAAGGTATATGCCCCATTCCTCTTTTAAGATAGAAGTAAACACGATCTGGATCTTGGTGTTGACCATTATCTACTTGGCCTGGCAATTTTTCCTGTTTAAACAGCCTTAACTTTGGAATTTCTAGCAGGCAGAGACAGTTTTAGATTGTATATTCTCATGTTTTTGACTAGTTTAGTTCCACGTCATGGTTTCAATAAACATCAAGGTGTCAGTCATTGTGCTGTCAAGTTTTTTGTCGAAGTTTTTTTACCAAAATTTTCAAGAGTTTAAGCTGGCCATTGTGCCATTCTGTTTATTCTGTATTCGAAGCAATCGTGTCTGATATGTCAGGTCAAAATTTTCCTGATATAATATCCTTTTATCTTTGGAGTACATAGCAGGCACTTGCAGTTTTAGATTGTGTCTGCCTTCTAATTTATTTGACTTGTTTAGTGCCACCTCATGAGTTAAGTAAACATCTGGTGTAACCTATTGTGTTGTTGTTTTTTAAGTTCTTTGTCAAAGTCTTGAATCAGTACCATTTTTGTTGTGACACCTGGCATAGGATTTGCTGAGCTTCATGTTTAAAATCAATCATATGCTACAATTGGCGATTTTTATTCTAGCGTGTTATGCTGATTTAATCTTTCACTTCTTTTTGGTGTTATGCAGTATCTGGAGTCTTATGTTAAAACAAGAATCGGTGGTTATTTGCTCAGTAACAATTTCATCAAATCTGCAGGTGATTTTCTCTTTTTTTCCTTACTTTCTTCACAGCTAATGTGTATTTCTGGTTGTCATATGGTTTCTTCTTATTAAAAAAAGCTAGCGTGGTACTGGATTAACTAGCATGCCGTGGTAATTGTCACAATTCATCTGGTTGTTAGAACAAATTTCGTGTGTGATGTCTATATTTGTAAATTCTGGAAGCACATTTTGTAGGTTCCTCCTCTTGTAGCCACTTCCCAAGCAAACTCAAGATCTCTGTTCACCTTATCCACTTATGAAACATTCAGAGTCAGCTCACCTGGTATTAGGACAGAAAAGATATACCATAGTTGGTATTCTTTTTCTGGTATTTATCAGCATGGGGATATTGGGGTTTATTGTGGTACTGCATGTCCAGTTGGTGCAGGTTGCTCTACTTTTGTGGGGATATTGGGGTTTATTGTGGTACTGCGTGTCCAGTTGGTGCAGGTTGATCTACTACTGTAGGACTTGAGGATGGGTTTAACATGATCCTTCTGATTGCATTGAGCTGTAGATGCCATGACCTTGTTTAATTTGATCAATCCATGGGCTTGCTTTCAATGATTTTAGCATTCGCAAAGTTAAGGTGATGCATGGCCTCATCATGTAATCCCCTGCAGTTACTCCCCTCTGTTAAATATATAACGTTTGGTTAAACTACCAAAACGTCATATATTTAGAAACGGAGGGAGTACATGATATCAACCAATGTTGTTCCATTCTGCTTCTAGTTTCCATACTCTGTCTGCTGTCCATGTTAATCTGGGTAGGTTGAGGGCCCATAATGAACAATGTTCTGTCTGGAAATGTGATGCACAAAAGTGTTGGGGTCTGACCTAGGGCCACAGCAGTAACAATTGCCTGTAAATGCAGCGGGGTGGGGTGGGGGGTGGGGGTGTGCTGTTGATTAATTAGTTACGTATATGTTGATGATCGGGGTGCTGCAGCGAGGGGGGAGGGGGTGCCAGCAACTTAAAATACTCGGAATTTGTTATGTTTTGCAGTTACAAAAAGCAAGTTCTTACTTTTTAGTATCCCAGTTAATTAATTGCTTCTCTTATGCAGTGACAAAGAAGAACAGGCTGCAGGGCTATTCACTTAGAGCATATGGGACATTTCCGTCGTATCACCTGTGTACGGAAGGTGAACAAAATGAGATGACCTTTCAGTGCACAGTTGATGTTCATGGCCAAAAGTTCGCCTCAGCAATGCATCACCGCCATCTCAAAGACGCGGAGGAGGATGCTGCCGATGTGGCCTACACATCGTTAATGGGAAATGAAACAATGGAGACTCTATTTGAGCTGCTCAACAAGGTAAGTGACAAAGATTTGCTTGCCATTAGTCTTGGTTAATAGTCTTGGGTGTACACATAATATTCTCATCGAAAGGTTTTGTCGCTTTTATCATAATAAATTGTGCATGCATTTACCTTCCTGCTACATGTCCAGCTCACTCTACTCTTTTGTATTCTTCTTTTTAGGATACTATGTGCAAGGTTACCCTTCTGCTTGGGTACGTGCACAAGAAGAAAGTTCCAGATCCAGTTTATGCATCCTCCAGGGTGTCAGTAGAGCCCCATAGGACATTCTGGCTTTCCACAGTCACGTTGGATGATAACACCTACATTGGGGAGTTTGCAAATACCAGGCGCAAGTCCATCCAGAATGCTGCTTTCTCAGCTGTTTCCTCCATGCTTGAGTCTGGGAATGACCTGATGATCGAGTGTCTTATCTCCAAGAGGATGAGGACTGAGGTGCCTAGGCGGAAGAGATGCCGAAATGCGTAGGATTAAGATCTGAGTGTAGTTTGTTAGTCCTCTGTCAGAGTACCTACTAACATGCAGAAACCCAATGGTGTAACCTTTTGGTGTGAAGTCTGTCTTGTCTATCCTATCTGGAGGTGGAGATGAGATAATCTGGAGTTTGCTAGGTGGTCCTTTGTCCGATCCCCCTAGTGTTGTTTCTGAAATCACATACTCCCTCCGTCTCATAATGTTTACACTAAAACGTCTTACATTATGGGACGGAGGGAGTAGAAAATATCAACACGGTTTATTATGGTTGCAGCCGCAAACCCAGTACAGGTTCAACGCTAGTCAGTGAAAAATGATTTGAACCAAACGCTAGTCAGTACAATTTCGCCCCTTAGAATAAAGAAACTGCATGAGGCAAAAACTGCCGTCCCAAGAATGATGCTTCTTCTAGCTGTATAGCTCCCCCTTATGCTGTACAGATCTGGAAGCTCTATTATTCCTTGTCCATCATCCACAAATCCTTATTCCTTCTCCATCATAAACAAATCTATGGAAACAAACAGAAAGAACAGAGGGCATGAAGCAGGATAATGGCATTGTGCAGCTGAAAAAGAAAGAACAGAGGGCATGGAGTAGGATAATGGCATTGTGCAGCTGAAAAAGAAGGAACAGATGGCTGCAGGTAGTGCTGTGCGGAGCCTTCTGATACTTACATGCATAGTCGTTGAAATCAATTTCTGCTTTGGCGGATGCTTGTGGAGCTTTGTATGGCACAGCTTCATCATTGGTCTTGAACACACAACCCACCTCCTCCAAGCTGAAAAATGCAAAAAAAAAAAAAAAAAAAAAGCATTGTCAACTTTCTGAGTTCCTTACATCAGGAAGCTTGTAGTTGTAGAAATTCAGCAAAAGAAGAATCAACATTTGCTCTAGTATCTGCCAATATTAACATAACAGGTACACAGGTAACAGGCAGTACAGCAGAAATAAAGCATCGACTTTGCCTAGCGTATGAAATCACTTAGGTTTACTAGATAGATAACAAAATGCACGTCAATTACAAATGCCCTTTTTATTTTAAAATGACCTTAGAAACAAGTGTTCTTACAGCCATATTACAACGGCACAGGCCCCTGCTCAATGAATTTAAATCTAGCAGTCTCATTGTATAAACCAAACAGTATTGTCCATCATCTATTATCTTATACTCCCTCTGTACCAAAATAAGTGACTCAACTTTATTCAAAGGTCGAGTTACTTATTTGGAGTACTATATTTTTGCAAAGAGGAAGATCAACTTTATTTCTTCTTTTTCTGCGGGGGAGAGGAAGACCAACTTTAATTTCTGGGTAACCATTGTATAAACAAAACAGTACTGTCCATAACAGCCTGACAAAACGGAACTAAAATCATTCTGAAGGTAAACAGAAACCTAATCGGCCTGTTGTACTATACAGCGACGGCAACACACAGATTGACAGGCCAACCAATGAAACCTAAAGAAGTATGCATGATCCAATATTCCAATTGGCAGCATGCTCGAGTCTAGTCAAGACCCACATTCGACAAGCAAATTGACAGGCTAAACTCTAGGGGGAGAGGAATTGGATGGAGAGGCCGGCTTCGAATAGCTCTGCGACGACCAAGAACTAGCGCCGGCTGCTGCTTGCATCAGAGGAGGGGAAGGAAGGCATCGTGGCTCCATTCGTTGGGCTAGCAGATCAGGAGAGGAAGAAGGGGAGTTCTTGGTTGTCGCTGGGTCTCGGGGAGCCTTTAATAGCCACGCCTGACGTGGGTACTGCCTACGCTCGCCGCCGCAACCGGTGGCCGTCGAGCTGGCCGCGCAGTGCAGTAGATGTGGCGCTCCCCGCGCAACTCCATGGCCCACATGCGGGAGGTCGTTGGCGTGCAGTTGAAAAGGAGCACGGCGCGAGGTCAGCCAGCGTCGCATGAAGGCTCGACAGACTCGACGGGCACTGGTAGCATATTGTCGAACACCCGCAGTGCTTCTTCAGGCGAGGTACGACGGCGCAACCAGAGCATGGATTCGGCGGTTGGGCTGGTGGAAGAGGTACCGCGCGAACTCTTGGGGCTGCCGGGGAAGGGCTCCCGGAAGTGGTCGGCGAAATCTTGGGGCGCATGCACGAGCAGGACCGAGCAGCGCGTACAGGAACGTGCAGGCTAGCGCGAACATGCAGTGAAGTTACCGAGGTCATTGAACGGTGTCCACACCGCGTACTGGCACTCGGAGCGCGCGGCGTTGCGGACGGAGCGCAGGTGCTCGCCGGCTTCCTGGAAGATCGGGGACCCGGGGCCGGGCCTCGTACCGCCGGAGGCGCGCCACGAGGTAGGACGACTGGCGGAATGGTAACGGACGGCGACGCGTACCGGGAACGGCATGACTGGTCGTCAAAGGCCGGGGAGAGCAGCCCGCCGAGGAGGCGGACGTCTTGCGGTTAAGGGCGTGTTTCTCGCTGCAGCGTGGCACGTGGAGCCTTGAGCCTGGTTAAACATCTGCATCTGGTTTCGTTGCCAGCATACCTTCTATAGCCTGCATGGGGTGGGGTGTAAAGAAATGTAGTTTGTTTGATTCCCCGCTTGTTTAGGCGCAAACACAAGGCATGATGTTTGGTTACATGCAATACCCATTATCTGGTAATCTCTTCGGCAAGATGATGAGGTTACCAGCACACAACGGCGTGAGGAATAAACCATAGACACAATAGAAAATAGTTATAAACCATAGCAAGCCGCAGTTTTAAATACGGTGTCATCACACTTAAATATACCAGTTCAAAAGCAAAGCAGTACAATATCTTTACCTTTTGTTTTTTTTGAAACATAATACGATATCTCTATCTAATAATAAAGTAGGGATTGTTTCTGCCTGCCGTTAACCGTCATTAAGTTACCCCATAAAAGTTCGTTAAAAATTACCCACCATGCCAGCCGTTAGTTAAAAACAGTTCGTTAAAAAAAAGAACCTTACAAAAATGTCATCGCTGTATTGGGCCTATTTAGGCCTGCCCTATCGACAGCTCATTCGCCGCCACCCGGCTGTCGGTGTCGAAACCGGCAGATCTCGGGTAGGGGCGCCCAAGCTGTGAGTCTAAGGATCAATGATAACAAGGGACAATGGGGACACAATGTTTACCCAGGTTCGGGCCCTCTTAAAGGAGGTAAAACCCTACGTCCTGCTTGATTATATTCGATGAGTATAGGGGTTACAAGAGTTGATCTACCTTAAGATCGTAATGGCTAAACCCTAGCTGTCTAGCCTATGATTATTCTGATAGCCTCTACGGACTAAACCTTTCGGTTTATATACACACCGAAGGGGCCTAGGGTTGTACAGAGCCGGTTTACAGAAGAAGAAAATAGTACATCCGGACACCAAACTTGCCGTCCACGCATATAGGAGTCCTACTCGGACACGGGGGATAGTCTTCTGCTTTATCTTCACGGCCCATCAGTCCGGCCCATATCGAATAGACCGGACACCCGAATCCAGGACTTCCTCAGTAGCCCCCGAACTTGCCTTCAATGATGATGTAGTATCCAGCTTATGTCTTCGGCTTTGCAAGGCGAGTTCTTCATCATACTCCGGATTGACGACAATCTGGTTTTGACCTCCATGTTCTGCCTTTACGATTCCGTCCTGTCGTCGCCTTGATTTCCACACGCAACCCCAACAAGGAGGAGAGGGTGTGCTTCGTCTCGTTTCTTCTGAGGGGCTTAGGATTCCCGATCCACCCCTTCCTCAGGGGTCTACTGGAGTTTTAGGAGATCCAGCTGCACAACCTCACACCAGGTTCTATCCTGCACATCTTGGGTTTTGTCGCTCTCTGTGAACTGTTTTTAGGCTGCGAGGCTCATTTTGAACTATGGAGAGAGTTCTTTTGCCTCGTCCCTCGTCATCGAGGGGGTTCCATATTTGAAGTGGGCGGTGCCGAAGTATGGTGCATAGCCGGATCAGGTTACCTCGTCGGAACCCCCAAGGAGGCATCCCAGGAGTGATCTTCGGAATGGTTTTATATCGAGGACGTTCCCCTTTCGGACCCAGTTCGGCGTGCACTTCCCGAATTCTCCAGCACTCCTTTAAAGAAACGCCTCAATTGGTGCCCCGGAGCCCCAAGGAAGAAGATAGTGCGGAAGTAAAGAGGTTGGTCAGCAAGGTCAGATTACTTGCCCATTCCGAACTCTCGATAATCAAAGTTATGGCCATCACAATAAAGCGATGCATCCAGCCCCTTCAGTCTAGAGTAACCCCTTTATGGTGTTACAACGGAGAGGATTTCGTTATAAGCGCGAGGGACCGGATACCCCAGCCGCTCTGGCCGCCATTCTGGCAGATCTTTATAAGGGGGAGAAAGAAGAATTCGCCCGTTTAAATTGTGGGAAGGTTTCTCCATGTATAACCCCATTGAATGGGTAAATTTTTGATTATCAACATTGTTCTACCTCGTTATCGAGGTATGCTAATCAAATTGTTCTGGTTGTCTTAAAACAGACATGGAGGAAGGTGGTCGAAAATATTCATTGCCCCTCCCCACAGCCAGAGGATTATGCTCGCAACGAAGACCCCGGCTTCTGAGAGGATCTGGATATATTCATAGAGTTTGATGATGGAGTCTTTTATCAAGCGAGCCTTGACGGCTCGGAAGTGGCTATTATGGTCGACTACCCCGGCCTTCTCCCCTTCTCCATTATAAGTAATCGGAAGGCATCCTAAAAAAAGGAGCCCCACTTGCATCTCACCCATCACACTGAACTATGCTTTATAGGATCGGCGCTCAGCGAGCCGCACTCCATCGAGAGCGACCTCTAAGAAGGCAACATCTACGCAGGGCGAGCGTTCAAAATGAAAGGAAGCCGAAAGCACCACCGAGCCCCCTCCTTCATCAAAGAGGTATAACTTTTGACATGTACCTAGGTATAAGACCAAATTGTCATACTTCTCCTCCCATCTTATTTCAGGAGGAGCACATGGCAAACCGTGTCGAAACGCCCAATTAGCCGATCATCAGCCAATTCGGCTCCGGGCTCGTCGACCGAGAAGAGAGCTAATACAGATGCAGCGCCGACTCATCCACCCCATGAGGATTCGGATGACGTATCCGTCACAAATTCCGAAGTGGAGAGCGTGATGAATCATTGACGACTAAAAGAGACCATGTGTGCTCCCGTTTTTACCGAGCAGGAATTTACTGCCCTCAGCACCGTGGATGCATATATCCGAGCCACCCGGGACGGACTTGCTGGAGTTGCTCACCTGTTTTCAAAAGATATGCAGGTAATGGTTTGAGTAAATTTAATAGATATATGCCAGTAGCCCTCGAGACTTGAAGCGGTTTAGACCAACCGATTTAAGGATCGTAATCACCGCAGGTCCTCAAAGAGAAGAACGATGCGCTGTCCCAGGAGCTTGAAACAAGCTGGACAAAGCTACATGCCGCCACCTTAGAGCTAGAGGAAATGAAGAAAGTCACGATGACCAGTGACCAAAAGAGCAAACTTGAGGAGGAAAAGGATAAGCAAGCCGAAGAGATAAAGAACTTAAAGGCTCAATTATCAGATGCACAAAAATAGAATAAAAAGTTGAAAGGCGGCATATTCGGTATGACCTTTGAACCATCCAAGGGACTCATATTATCCCGTAATTCGGATTGTTATAATGCTGGTATTGCAGGTCTGTTAACCGGGCGACATGAAGAAGAAGTATCCGGATTTCAAGGCGACGTGCTAAAAGAGTTGTCCGTGGTGCATGAGCGGGCCCGGAAAGCCACGAGAAGTATGGTTGATACGTCTCCAACGTATCTACTTTTCCTCATGCTTTTCCTCTTGTTTTGGATTCTAATTTGCATGATTTGAATGAAACTAACCCCGGACTGACGCTGTTTTCAGCAGAACTACCATGGTGTTGTTTTTGTGCAGAAATAAAAGTTCTCGGAATAAAATGAAACTTTGCGAGGATTTTTTTGTGGAATAAAAAAGAATTTCTGGAGCCAAGACCTACCGGAGAGTGGCCCCTGGGTGGGCACAACCCACCAGGGCGCGCCCCGCAGACGACCCCCCTGATACTATAAAATCACATATTTCCAAAACAAATCAAGGAGAAAGAATTATCGCGTTCCATGAGATGGAGCCGCCGCCAAGCCCTGTTCTTTCTCGGGAGGGCAGATCTGGAGTCCGTTTGGGGCTCCGGAGAGGGGGATCTTCATTCTTCGTCATCACCAACCCTTCTCCATCGCTAATTCCATGATGCTCCCCACCGGGAGTGAGTAATTCCTTCGTAGGCTCGCTGGTCGGTGAGGAGTTGGATGAATTCATCATGTAATCGAGTTAGTTTTGTTAGGGCTTGATCCATAGTATCCACTATGTTCTTAGATTGATGTTGCTATGACTTTGCTATGCTTAATGCTTGTCACTTTGGGCCCGGGTGCCATGAACTCAGATCTGAACCGTTTATGTTATCATCATTATATCCATGTTTTAGATCCGATCTTGCAAGTTATAGTCACCTACTACGTGTTATGATCCGGCAGCCCCGGAGTGACAACAATCGGGCCCACTCCCGGTGATGACCGTAGTTTGAGGAGTTCATGTATTCACTATGTGTTAATGCTTTGTTCCGGTTCTCTATTAAAAGGAGGCCTTAATATCCCTTAGTTTCCAATATGGACCCCGCTGCCACGGGAGGGTAGGACAAAAGATGTCATGCAAGTTCTTTTAATAAAGCACGTATGACTATTTACGGAATACATGCCTATATTATATCGATGAACTGGAGCTAGTGCCGTATCGCCCTAGGTTATAACTGTCACATGATGAATATTATCCAACAAGTCACCGATCCAATGCCTACGAATTTATATTATATTGTTTCTGTTAAGTTACTATTGCTATCATCACTGTTACACTTGCTACTAATTACTGCTATCACTATTACTGTTACCGTTGTTGCTGTCACTATTATCAAAACTATCAAACTACTTTGCTACTGATCACTTTGCTGCAGATAATTAATCTCTAGGTGTGGTTGAATTGACAACTCAGCTGCTAATACCTTCAAATATTCTTTGGCTCCCCTTGTGTCGAATCTATAAATTTGGGTTGAATACTCTACCCTCAAAAACTGTTGCGATCCCCTATACTTGTGGGTTATCAAGACCTTTTTCTGGCGCCATTGCCGGGGAACATAGCTATATTTGTTGAGTCACTTGGGATTATTATCATATTATCACTATGAAGAATCTGAAGGATCACTACGAGGGGAGGTAACACTACAAAAAAAGACACATCCGTGACATTTTGGGCCGAAGGAAATTTTTTTCTATCATACTTATGACACTTCTATGACGATTATTGTGACAAAACCCGGTATCATCATAGATGTGGTGGGGTCCTACTTCTATGACAAAAAATCATGACAGAAAATGGGCTTTTCGTCCTGGGCGGGCCGGAGATGCAGCTGCATGACATTCTTTGGGCCGTCGATGACGGAAAAAACCGTGGTAGAAGCGAGGGCGAGGAAAATATCGGGGAGTTCCCGGTTACGGTGGGTGGTCGGGGACCGAGCGATGCGCGTTTCTCTCATACGTACACATGTGTGTGCGAGGCGTTGGGCTCTAACTAAAGCTGAGCGATTGCACTGTAGGCTACGCGTTACTGAACCCGAGCGATCGATCGATCCCTTGTTGTTAACTGAACCCAAGTGATTCCTTCGCTACTGCTGCTAACTGAAGCCGATCGATGCTACCTCTGGATGAACAGTGAGCGTTGTTGGGGGGGGGGGGGGGTTGGATGAACAGCTCCCGGTGGGAGGTTGGATGAACAGGATCCCGTGGTAGTAGAGGCCATTATCGCTGGATGAACAGGACCCCGATCGATCGAGCCGGTTGGGGGGTGGATGAATAGGACCCCGTGGAGGACTGGATGAACAGGACCCCGTGGAGGGCTGGTTGAACAGTAGCCGGTGGAGGGCGGGATGAACAGTAGCCCGTGGAGGGGTGGTGGAACAGGACCCTGTGGAGAGGGCTGGTTGAACAGTAGCCGGTGGAGGAGCGGTGGAGGCTGGATGAATAGGAGCCCGTGGATGAACAGTCGCAGGTGGAGGCTGGAGGAGGTCGACGGTGGATGAACAGTAGCCCGTGGAGGCTGGAGGTGGTCGACGGTGGAGATGAACAGTATCCCGTGGAGTCCCGTTTTGCGGTACGCCACACCCCTCCCGATGAACAGGACCCCCGTTTCGACCGTAGCGCTCCAACACAAGTCCGTTTCCTCCGTTTTATGGTACGCCACACCCCTTTCGATCAATAGGACCCCGTTTCGACCATTTTGCGGTACGCCAGACCCCTCCCGGTGAACAGGATCCCGTTTCGACCATGGCCGGTCGAACACAAGGCTGTTTCCTTCATTCTGCGGTACGCCAGGCCTCGTTTCCATCGGCTGTTCCGTCCAAGACGGTTGGCTCCCGATGAACAGCACGCGTTCTGTTGCCTCCCGATGAACACGGCGCATTCCGTTGCCTCCCCATGAACACGACGACGATGCAGTTTCTCCATTCTGACCAAGCCATGTACACGAGCCCTGGCCATACGTATGCGCGAGTAGGCATTTGAGACCCCGCCCATATGTACGTACGTGGATGTATTTTCTTCCTTGCACCCTGGCCGTTGTATGTATGTATACATGCTACATGCGCGCCTCTACTACGACACGTGCACGCCTCTACTACTACACGTGCGCGCCTCTACATAGATCAGTATGTACATACACGTTCGCAACTAGAATGACAACGCTACGTACTCTTCGACCAGGTGGGTCCCGACTGTCAGGTACTTCCTTGCGTGCGAAGATGTAGCTAGTGGGTCCCAGCAGTCAGGGGGCGAATCATTTTTTCCCGTAATATGGACACACTTCCTTGCATGCGAAGATGTAGCTGGTGGGTCCCAGCAGTCAGGGGGTAAACGTTTTTTTTCACGAAATACGGTGGCCCGTCCAGTGGGTCCTTGATGTCAGGTGGAGGAATCATTATTTTGCGCGTAATAAGGAGGCACTTTCTTGCTGCGGCCGTGGACCTAGCTGTCAACCTCTCCACGTACAGTACTCTTCCGATGAAAGTAGTTTGTTGACCACACCGCGCCGAGAGCACCAAGGCGGTGGACGACGACGAGGCCTAGGAAGGGGACGACGTGGAGCCGGGGAAGACGCGGCAGTGGATGCCCACGCGGAGAGGAGTACGAGGGTTCACTGGTTCGGCTGCGGTGTGAGGCTGTCATCGCCGCAGGGCCTGGCCAGCGGTGGGAGTAGTAGGGGGCGGTGAGGCCTCCATGGCAGCACAGCCTGCCACGGGAGGCAGGAGCAGGCGACACGACCGGCGCTGCTTTGGGAGGCTGGAGCAGGAAGACCAGAGGTTGAAGAAGCACTACGACTGTTGGATGGACATCGTACGGTCACTGGAGCTAGAATCGCTCATATTGACTAAGTTGACAAAGCCCTCCGTCCCCGTCAACTTAGTAGGCCCACATGTCAGCCTCCCACTATGCTGGGTCCCAGCTAGCAGGGGGAGTATTCATTTGTTTGTGCGTAATAAGGAGGCACTTCCTTGCGTGTGAAGATATAGCTGGTGGGTCCAGTGGGGGGACCGTTTTTTCGCGAAATACAGAGGCTCTTCCGGTGGGTCCCAAATGTCAGGTGGAGGAATCATTATTTTGCGTGTAATAAGTAGGCATTTTCTTGTGTGCAGCCGTGGACCCAGCTGTCAGCCTCTCCACGTACAGTCCACGTCCGATGGATGTCGTTCGTTGACCACGTTGACCACGGCGCGCCGAGAGCACCAGGACGGTGGACGACGGCGAGGCCTAGGAAGGGAACGACACGGAGCTGGGGAAGACTCGGCAGTGGTTGCCCACGCGGTGGGGAGTACGAGGGTTTACTGGTCCGGCTGCCGTTGCTGGAAAATAACAAGATGTGTGGGTGAGTAGAGGAATGGCCTGGCCAGCAATGGAGTAGGGTGGGGCGATGCGGCCAGTGCGGCAGCACAGCCGGCCACGGGAGGCGGGAGCAGGCAGTCCCACCGATGCTGGTTTGGGCGGCTGGAGCAAGAAGATCAGATATTGAAGAAGCAGCACCGCCGTTGGATTAACATCCAACGGTCACTGCTGCTAGAATCATTTGTGGACTAAGTTGACAAAGCCTTTCGTACACGTCAACCTAGCAGACCCACAAGCCAGCCTCCAAATCTGTTCCAAACAGCATACAACCCAAAATTTCTAGCCAGATTCAAATTAATTTACAAACTAAACATACCTTAATTTAAATCCAATGAAATTTTACCCGCACAAAAACAATGAAATTTAAAATATCAAAATCGAAAGAAAAAAGTATTTTGGAACTGATTGCCTGTTTGCTGTATTTTTTTCATTTTACAACCCATTTAATATTACTTATAGCCCATTTCTTATTATTTATAGCCCATTTTCTAGGCAAAATGCAACCCTCCTCGTCTTGAAAGATTTCCGGCCAGCAGGGCGTAGAAAAACAAGTAGGCCTACGTTGGTTATTCTGCAAAAAAAAAAAAATAGCTGGGCTAGCCATTTTCAGACCTTAGCTCAAGGAGAATACGGTGAGGACTATGTGTCCGGGACTGTGTGTCCTCAGGTTTGAATACCTAGCCGCTCCAACCAGACGTACGACTGTCACAACAGTTAGAACTGGTATACCAAATCACTGCCTTCACCAAGCTACTAGTTCTATTTCCTCAACCCTTTTATTTCCTCATTACTGTGTTGTTGTACTTGATCGTTTCCGTTTGAAGACTTTGACCGAAGACTTTCTCAATTTCCTCAATCCTATTTCTTCAGCCAATTTGTCTTCAGCCTGCTTATCCTATGTTTATGCTACTTGTACTCTGTGCTTATTTTCATTTCATCATGATGACTGTGCTACTGCTCTGTTATGCTTACTTCCGAGTACTTATTCCGCTACTAGTTGTTCGTGACTTAGGAATTTCTTCACCTTGAAATTCCTTAGTGACGAATTTGTAAAAAATCGCCTATTCACCCCCCTTTAGTCGATATAACGCACTTTCAGAGGGAATGTCACGGAATGTGCCACCTGGGTGGGCCATGGTGGATCGTGGGCTGGTTTTGGGCCAAAGATGGCCTTGATTGCTGCTACAAAAGACAAGGAGCTGGAACAGAGACGGGGGGACGGAATCACGAACGACACAGCGGCATCCCTGAAGGAAATATGCCCTAGAGGCAACAATAAAGTTATTATTTATTTCCTTATATCATGATAAATGTTATTATTCATGCTAGAATTGTATTAACCGGAAACATGATACATGTGTGAATACATAGACAAACAAAGTGTCACTAGTATGCCTCTACTTGACTAGCTCGTTGATCAAAGATGGTTATGTTTCCTAGCCATAGACATGAGTTGCCATTTGATTAACGGGATCACATCATTAGGAGAATGATGTGATTGACTTGACCCATTCCGTTTGCTTAGCACTTGATCGTTTAGTATGTTGCTATTGCTTTCTTCATGACTTATACATGTTCCTATGACTATGAGATTATGCAACTCCCATTTACCGGAGGAACACTTTGTGTGCTACCAAACGTCATAATGTAACTGGGTGATTATAAAGGTACTCTACAGGTGTCTCCAAAGGTACTTGTTGGGTTGGCCTATTCCGAGATTAGGATTTGTCACTCCGATTGTCGGAGAGGTATCTCTGGGCCCACTCGGTAATGCACATCACTATAAGCCTTGCAAGCATTGTAACTAATGGTTAGTTGCGGAATGATGTATTACGGAACGAGTAAAGAGACTTGCCGGTAACGAGATTGAACTAGGTATTGAGATACCGACGATCGAATCTTTGGCAAGTAACATACCGATGACAAAGGGAACAATGTATGTTGTTATGCGGTTTGACCGATAAAAATCTTAGTAGAATATGTGGGAGCAAATATAAGCATCCAGGTTCCGCTGTTGGTTATTGACCAGAGACGTGTCTCGGTCATGTCTAGATAGTTCTCGAACCCGCAGGGTCCGCACGCTTAAAGTTCGGTGACGATCGTATTATGAGTTTTTGTGTTTTGATGTACCGAAAGTAGTTAGGAGTCCCGTATATGATCATGGACATGACGAGGAGTCTCGAAATGGTCGATACATAAAGATTGATATATTGGACGACAATATTTGGACACCGGAATGGTTCCGGGTGAGATCGGGAATATACCGGAGCACCGGGAGGTTATCGGAACCCGCCGGGAGGTATATGGGCCTTATTGGGCTTTAGTGGAAAGGAGGGGAAATGAGCAAGGGAGGTGCCCCCCAAGCCCATGTTGGAAATATGCCCTAGAGGCAATGATAAAATGGTTATTATTGTATTTCCTTGTTCATGATAATTGTCTGTTGTTCATGCTATAATTGTATTAACTGGAAACCGTAATACATGTGTGAATACATAGACCACAACATGTCCCTAGTGAGCCTCTAGTTGACTAGCTCGTTGATCAACAGATAGTCATGGTTTCCTGACTATGGACATTGGATGTCATTGATAACAGGATCACATCATTAGGAGAATGATGTGATGGACAAGACCCAATCCTAAGCATAGCACAAGATCGTGTAGTTCGTTTGCTAGAGCTTTTCCAAATGTCAAGTATCATTTCCTTAGACCATGAGATTGTACAACTCCCTGATACCATAGGAGTGCTTTGGGTGTGCCAAACGTCACAATGTAACTGGGTGGCTATAAAGGTGCACTACGGGTATCTCCGAAAGTGTCTGTTGGGTTGGCACGAATCGAGACTGGGATTTGTCACTCCGTATGACGGAGAGGTATCTCTGGGCCCACTCGGTAATGCATCATCATAATGAGCTCAAT
Organism: Triticum aestivum; assembly: GCF_018294505.1. Classification (NCBI taxonomy): domain Eukaryota; kingdom Viridiplantae; phylum Streptophyta; class Magnoliopsida; order Poales; family Poaceae; genus Triticum; species Triticum aestivum. The sequence goes on from NC_057811.1 coordinate 484,710,271, forward strand.
GTGACCAAGTGTTTGGTCACGGGATCATGCATTACGGTATGAGTAAAGTGACTTGCCGGTAACGAGATTGAACAAGGTATTGGGATACCGACGATCGAATCTCGGGCAAGTAACGTACCGATTGACAAAGGGAATTGTATACGGGATTGATTGAATCCTCGACATCGTGGTTCATCCGATGAGATCATCGTGGAACATGTGGGAGCCAACATGGGTATCCAGATCCCACTGTTGGTTATTGACCGGAGAGTCGTCTCGGTCATGTCTGCATGTCTCCCGAACCCGTAGGGTCTACACACTTAAGGTTCGGTGACGCTAGAGTTGTAGAGATATTAGTATGCGGTTACCCGAAAGTTGTACCGGGAAGTCCTATTTTGGCCACCGGAAAATGTTCGGGATTTTTCGGTATTGTACCGGGAAGGTTCTAGAAGGTTCCGAAGTGGGGCCCACCTGCATGGGGGGACCCACATGAACATGGGTAGTGGGGGCAAGGCCCCACACCCCTGGTCAAGGCGCACCAAGATCCCACCTTATAAGGAATAAGATCATATCCCGAAGGGATAAGATCAAGATCCCTAAAAAAGGGGGATAACAATCGGTGGGGAAGGGAAATGATGGGATTTCTTTCCCCCACCTTTGCCAATGCCCCAATGGACTTGGAGGGCAAGAAACCAGCCCCCTCCACCCCTATATATAGTGGGGAGGCGCATGGGAGCAGCACCCCAAGCCCTGGCGCCTCCCTCCCTCCCGTGACACCTCTTCCTCCCCGCTTGCGCTTGGCGAAGCCCTGCCGGGATCCCGCTACTTCCACCACCACGCCGTCGTGCTGCTGGATCTCCATCAACTTCTCCTCCCCCCTTGCTGGATCAAGAAGGAGGAGACGTCCCCGCTCCGTACGTGTGTTGAACGCGGAGGTGCCATCCGTTCGGCGCTAGGATCATCGGTGATTTGGATCACGACGAGTACGACTCCATCAACCCCATTCTCTTGAACGCTTCCGCGCGCGATCTACAAGGGTATGTAGATGCACTCCCCTCTCTCTCGTTGCTAGATGACTCCATAGATTGATCTTGGTGATACGTAGAAAATTTTGAATTATTGCTACGTTCCCCAACAGTGGCATCATGAGCCAGGTCTATGCGTAGATTCTATGCACGAGTAGAACACAAAGTAGTTGTGGGCGATGATTTGTTCAATTTTCTTACCGTTACTAGTCTTATCTTGATTCGGTGGCATTGTGGGATGAAGCGGCCCGGACCAACCTTACACGTACTCTTACGTGAGACAGGTTCCACCGACTGACATGCACTTGATGCATAAGGTGGCTAGCGGGTGTCTGTCTCTCCCATTTTAGTCGGATCAGATTCGATGAAAAGGGTTCTTATGAAGGGTAAATAGCAATTGGCATATCACCGTTGTGGCTTTTGCGTAGGTAAGAAACATTCTTGCTAGAAACCCATAGCAGCCACGTAAAACATGCAACAACAATTAGAGGATGTCTAACTTGTTTTTGCAGGGTATGCTATGTGATGTGATATGGCCAAAAGGATGTGATGAATTATATATGTGGTGTATGAGATTGATCATGTTCTTGTAATAGGAATCACGACTTGCATGTCGATGAGTATGACAACCGGCAGGAGCCATAGGAGTTGTCTTAATTTATTGTATGACCTGCGTGTCAATGAAAAATGCCATGTAATTACTTTACTTTATTGCTAACCGTTAGCCATAGTAGTAGAAGTAATCGTTGGCGAGACAACTTCATGAAGACACGATGATGGAGATCATGGTGTCATGCCGGTGACGAAGGTGATCATGCCGCGCCTCGAAGATGGAGATCAAAGGCGCAAGATGATATTGGCCATATCATGTCACTTTATGATTTGCATGTGATGTTTGTCATGTTTACATCTTATTTGCTTAGAACGACGGTAGCATAAATAAGATGATCCCTCACTAAAATTTCAAGAGATGTGTTCCCCCTAACTGTGCACTGTTGCGAAGGTTCGTTGTTTCGAAGCACCACGTGATGATCGGGTGTGATAGATTCTAACGTTCGCATACAACGGGTGTAAGCCAGATTTACACACGCGAAACACTTAGGTTGACTTGACGAGCCTAGCATGTACAGACATGGCCTCGGAACACGGAAGACCGAAAGGTCGAGCATGAGTCGTATAGAAGATACGATCAACATGAAGATGTTCACCGATGTTGACTAGTCCGTCTCACGTGATGATCGGACACGGTCTAGTTGACTCGGATCATGTTTCACTTAGATGACTAGAGGGATGTCTATCTGAGTGGGAGTTCATTAAATAATTTGATTAGATGAACTTAATTATCATGAACATAGTCAAAAGGTCTTTGCAAATTATGTCGTAGCTTACGCTTTAGTTCTACTAAGATATGTTCCTAGAGAAAATTTAGTTGAAAGTTGATAGTAGCAATTATGCGGACTGGGTCCGTAAACTGAGGATTGTCCTCATTGCTGCACAGAAGGCTTATGTCCTTAATGCACCGCTCGGTGTGCTGAACCTCGAGCGTCGTCTGTAAATGTTGCGAAACATCTGACATACACGTTTTGATGACTACGTGATAGTTCAGTGTGTGATGCTAACGGTTTAAAATTGTGGCACCAAAGACGGTTTTGAAACGTCGCAGAACATATGAGATGTTCCAAAGACTGAAATTGGGATTTCAGACTAGTGCCCATGTCAAGAGGTATGAGACCTCTGACAAGTTTCTTAAGCCCGCAAACTAAGGGAGAAAAGCTCAATTGTTGAGCTTGTGCTCAGATTGTCTGAGTACTACAATCGCTTGAATCGAGTGGAAGTTAATCTTCCAGATGAGATAGTGATGGTTCTCCATAGTCACTGACACCAAGCTATTAGAGCTTCGTGATAAACTATAACATATCAGGGATAGACATGATGATCCTTGAGCAACTCGCGATGTTTGACACCGCGAAAGTAGAAATCAAGTAGGAGCATCAATTGTTGATGGTTAGTAAAACCACTAGTTTCAAGAAGGGCACGGGCAACAAGGGATACTTCATGAAACGGCAAATGAGTTGCAGCTCTAGTGAAGAAAGCCAAGGTTGAACCCAAACCCGAGACTAAGTGCTTCTGAGATGAGGGGAACGGTCACTAAAGCAGAACTGCCCTAGATACTTCGTAGATGAGAAGGCTGGTAAGGTCGACAGAAGTATATTGGATATACATTATATTAATGTGTACTTTACTAGTACTCCTAGTAGCACCAGGGTATTAGATACCGGTTCGGTTGCTAAGTGTTAGTAACTCGAAATAAAAGCTGCGGAATAAACGGAGACTAGCTAAAAGTGAGATGACGATATGTGTTGGAAGTGTTTCCAAGGTTGATGTGATCAAGCATCGCATGCTCCCTCTACCATCGAGATTGGTGTTAAACCTAAATAATTGTTATTTGGTGTTTACGTTGAGCATAGACATGATTGGATTATGATGTTCATTTAAGAAGAATAATGGTTACTCTTTTTATTTGAATAATACCTTCAATGGTCTTGCACCTAAAAAAAATGGTTTATTGAATCTCGATCGTAGTGATACACATGTTTGTGCCAAAAGATATAAAATAGTAATGATAGTACCACATACTTGTGGCACTGCCATTTGAGTCATATTGGTATAGAACGCAGGAAGAAGCTCCATGTAGATGGATCTTTGGACTCACTCGTTTTTTGAAAAGATTGAGACATGCGAACCATGTCTATTGGTATATATGCATGAAGAAACTCCATGCAGATGGATCGTTTGGACTCACTTGATTTTGAATCACTTGAGACATGCAAATCATACCACATGGGCAAGATGACTGAAAGGCCTCGTTTTCAGTAAGATGGAACAAGAAAGCAACTTGTTGGAAGTAATACATTTTGATGTGTGCAGTCCAATGACTGCTGAGGCATGCAGTGAATATCATTATGCTCTTACTTCACAGATGATTTGAGTAGATGCTAAGTATGTTTACTTGATGAAACACAAGTCTGAATTATTGAAAGGTTCAAGTAATTTCAGAGTGAAGTTGAAGATTGTCGTGACAAGAGGATAAAATGTCTATGATATGATCATAGAGATGAATATCTGAGTTACGAGTTTGGCACACAATTAAGACATTGTGGAAATTGTTTCACAACTAATACCGCCTGGAACACCATAGTGTGATGGTGTGTCCGAACATCATAACTGCACCCTATTGGATATGGTGCATACCATGATGTCTCTTTTCGAATTACACTATCGTTTATGGGTTAGGCATTAGAGACAACCGCATTCACTTTAAATAGGGAACCACGCAATTCCGTTGAGACAACACCGTATGAACTATGGTTTAGAGAAACCTAAGTTGTCGTTTCTTAAAAGTTTGGGGCTGCGACGCTTATGTGAAAAAGTTTCAGGCTGATAAGCTCGAACCCAAAGCGGATAAATGCATCTTCATAGAATACCCAAAACAGTTGGGAATACCTCCTATTTCAGATCTGGAAGCAAAATTGATTGTTTCTAGAAACGGGTCCTTTCTCGAGGAAAAGTTTCTCTTGAAAGAATTGAGTGGGAGGATGGTGGAGACTTGATGAGGTTATTGAACCATGACTTCAACTAGTGTGTAGCAGGGCACAGGAAGTTGTTCCTGTGGCACCTACACCAATTGAAGTGGAAGCTTATGATAGTGATCATGAAACTTCGGATCAAGTCACTACCAAACCTCGTAGGACGACAAGGATGCGTACTACTTTAGAGTGGTACGTAATCCTGTCTTGGAAGTCATGTTGCTAGACAATAATGAACCTATGAGCTATGGAGAAGCGATGGTGGGCCCGGATTCTGACGAATGGCTTGAGGCCATAAAACCGAGAGGATCCATGTATGAAAACAAAGTATAGACTTTGGAAGAACTACTTGATGGTCGTAAGGCTGTTGGGTGCAGATGGATTTTAAAAGGGAAGACAGACAATGATGGTAAGTATCACCATTAAGAAAGCTCGACTTGTCGTTAAGATGTTTTCCGACAAGTTCAAGGAGTTGACTACGATGAGATTTTCTCACTCGTAGCGATGCTAAGAGTCTGTTGGAACTATATTAGCAGTTACTGCATTATTTATGAAATCTTGCAGATAGGATGTCAAAACATTGTTTCCTCGATGATTTTTCTTGAGGAAAGGTTGTATGTGATACAACCAGATGGTTTTGTCAATCCTGAAAGATGCTAACAAGTATGCAAAGCTCCAGCAATCCTTCTAAGGACTGGAGTAAGCATCTTGGAGTTGGAATTGACGCTTTGATGAGATGATCAAAGATTTTGGGTTTATACAAAGTTTATGAGAAACTTGTATTTCCAAAGAAGTGAGTGGGAGCACTATAGAATTTTTGATGAGTATATGTTGTTAACATATTGTTGATCAGAAATGATGTAGAATTTCTGGAAAGCATACATGATTATTTGAAAAGTGTTTTTCAATGGAAAACCTGGATTAAGCTACTTGAACATTGAGCATCAAGATCTATAAGGATAGATAAAAAACGCTCAATAGTACTTTCAAATAAATACATACCGTGACAAGATTTTGAAGGAGTTCAAAATAGATCAGCAAATAAGGAGTTCTTGGCTGTGTTACAAGGTGTGAGTATTGGGTAAGACTCAAGACCTAACCACGGCAGAAGAGAGAGAAAGGACGAAGGTCGTCCCCTATGCTTTAGACGTAGGCTCTATAGTATGCTATGCAGTGTACCACACCTGAAGTGTACCTTGCCATGAGTCAGTCAAGGGGTACAAGAGTGATCCAGGAATGGATCACATGACAGCGGTCGAACTTATCCTTAGTATCTAGTAGACTAAGTAATTTTCTCGATTATGGAGGTGGTAAAAGAGTTCGTCGTAAGGGGTTACGTCGATGCAAACTTTGACACTAATCCGGATGACTCTGAGTAGTAAACCGGATTCGTATAGTAGAGCAGTTATTTGGAATAGTTCCAAGTGGCGCGTGGTAGCTACATCTACAAGATGACATAGAGATTTGTAAAGCACACACGGATCTGAATGTTGCAAACCCGTTGACTAAAACCTCTCTCGTAAGCATAACATGATCAAACCCTAGAACTCATTAAGTGTTAATCACATGGTGATGCGGACTAGATTATTGACTCTAGTAAACTCTTGGGTATTAGTCACATGGCGATGTGAACTTTGAGTGTTAATCACATGGTGATGTGAACTAGATTATTGACTCTAGTGCAAGTGGGAGACTGTTGGAAATATGCCCTAGAGGCAATGATAAAATGGTTATTATTGTATTTCCTTGTTCATGATAATTGTCTGTTGTTCATGCTATAATTGTATTAACTGGAAACCATAATACATGTGTGAATACATAGACCACAACATGTCCCTAGTGAGCCTCTAGTTGACTAGCTCGTTGATCAACAGATAGTCATGGTTTCCTGACTATGGACATTGGATGTCATTGATAACGGGATCACATCATTAGGAGAATGATGTGATGGACAAGACCCAATCCTAAGCATAGCACAAGATCGTGTAGTTCGTTTGCTAGAGCTTTTCCAAATGTCAAGTATCATTTCCTTAGACCATGAGATTGTGCAACTCCCGGATACCATAGGAGTGCTTTGGGTGTGCCAAACGTCACAATGTAACTGGGTGGCTATAAAGGTGCACTACGGGTATCTCTGTAAGTGTCTGTTGGGTTGGCACGAATCGAGACTGGGATTTGTCACTCCGTATGACGGAGAGGTATCTCTGGGCCCACTCGGTAATGCATCATCATAATGAGCTCAATGTGACCAAGTGTTTGGTCACGGGATCATGCATTACGGTATGAGTAAAGTGACTTGCCGGTAACGAGATTGAACAAGGTATTGGGATACCGACGATCGAATCTCGGGCAAGTAACGTACCGATTGACAAAGGGAATTGTATACGGGAAATGATAAGATCATATCCCGAAGGGATAAGATCAAGATCCCTAAAAAAGGGGGATAACAATCGGTGGGGAAGGGAAATGATGGGATTTCTTTCCCCCACCTTTGCCAACGCCCCAATGGACTTGGAGGGCAAGAAACCAGCCCCCTCCACCCCTATATATATAGTGGGGAGGCGCATGGGAGCAGCACCCCAAGCCCTGGCGCCTCCCTCCCTCCCGTGACACCTCTTCCTCCCCGCTTGCGCTTGGCGAAGCCCTGCCGGGATCACGCTACTTCCACCACCACGCCATCGTGCTGCTAGATCTCCATCAACTTCTCCTCCCCCCTTGCTGGATCAAGAAGGAGGAGACGTCCCCGCTCCGTACGTGTGTTGAACGCGGAGGTGCCGTCCGTTCGGCGCTAGGATCATCGGTGATTTGGATCACGACGAATACGACTCCATCAACCCCGTTCTCTTGAACGCTTCCGCGCGCGATCTACAAGGGTATGTAGATGCACTCCCCTCTCTCTCGTTGCTAGATGACTCCATAGATTGATCTTGGTGATACGTAGAAAATTTTGAATTATTGCTACGTTCCCCAACAGCCCAATCCGAATTGGGAGGGGGGCCGGCCCCCCCTTTCATTCCTCCCTCCCTCCTTCCTCTTCCTTCCTCTCCTACTCCAAGTTGGAAAGGGGGGAATCCTACTCTCGGTGGGAGTAGGACTCCCCATGGCGCGCCCTAGAGAGGTCCGGCCCTCCCCCTCCTCCACTCCTTTATATACGGGAGCAGGGGGGCACCTCTAGACACACAAGTTGATCATTGATCTCTCTTAGCCGTGTGCGGTGCCGCCTCCACCATAATCCACCTCGGTCATATCGTAGCGGTGCTTAGGCGAAGCCCTACGTCGGTAGCATCATCATCACCGTCATCACGCCGTCGTGCTGACGGAACTCTCCCTCGAAGCTCTGCTGGATCGGAGTTCGTGGGACGTCATCGAGCTGAACGTGTGTTGAACTCGGAGGTGTCGTGCGTTCGGTACTTGGATCGGTCGGATCGTGAAGACGTACGACTACATCAACCGCGTTGTCATAACGCTTACGCTTTCCGTCTACGAGGGTACGTGGACACACTCTCCCCTCTCGTTGCTATGCATCACCATGATCCTGCGTGTGCGTAGGATTTTTTTTGAAATTACTATGTTCGCCAATAGTGGCATCCGAGACAGGTTTTATGCGTAGGTGTTATATGCACGAGTAGAATACAAGTGAGTTGTGGGCGATACAAGTCATGCTGCTTACCAGCATGTCACACTTTGGTTCGGCGGTATTGTTGGATGAAGTGGCCCGGACCGACATTACGCGTACGCTTACGCGAGACTGGTTTTACCGCCGTGCTTTGCACACAGGTGACTAGCGGGTGTCAGTTTCTCCAACTTTAGTTGAATCGAGTGTGGCTACGCCCGGTCCTTGAGAAGGTTAAAACAACACTAACTTGACGAACTATCGTTGTGGTTTTGACGCGTAGGTAAGAACGGTTCTTGCTCAGCCCGTAGCAGCCACGTAAAACTTGCAACAACAAAGTAGAGGACGTCTAACTTGTTTTTGCAGGGCATGTTGTGATGTGATATGGTCAAGACATGATGCTATATTTTATTGTATGAGATGATCATGTTTTGTAACCGAGTTATCGGCAATTGGCAGGAGCCATATGGTTGTCGCTTTATTGTATGCAATGCAATCGCCCTGTAATTGCTTTACTTTATCACTAAGCAGTAGCGATAGTCGTAGAAGCAATAGTTGGCGAGACGACAACGATGCTACGATGGAGATCAAGGTGTCGCGCCGGTGACGATGGTGATCATGATGGTGCTTCGGAGATGGAGATCACAAGCACAAGATGATGATGGTCATATCATATCACTTATATTGATTGCATGTGATGTTTATCTTTTATGCATCTTATTTTGCTTAGATCGACGGTAGCATTATAAGATGATCTCTCACTAAATTTCAAGGTATAAGTGTTCTCCCTGAGTATGCACCGTTGCGAAAGTTCTTCGTGCTGAGACACCACGTGATGATCGGGTGTGATAAGCTCTACGTTCAAATACAACGGGTGCAAGACAGTTTTGCACACGCGGAATACTCAGGTTAAACTTGACGAGCCTAGCATATGCAGATATGGCCTCGGAACACTGAGACCGAAAGGTCGAGCGTGAATCATATAGTAGATATGATCAACATAGTGATGTTCACCATTGAAAACTACTCCATCTCACGTGATGATCGGACATGGTTTAGTTGATATGGATCACGTGATCACTTAGATGATTATAGGGATGTCTATATAAGTGGGAGTTCTTTAATAATTTGATTAACTGAACTTTAATTTATCATGAACTTAGTACCTGACAGTATTTTGCATGTCTATGTTGTTGTAGATAGATGGCCCGTGCTGTTGTTCCGTTGAATTTTAATGCGTTCCTTGAGAAAGCAAAGTTGAAAGATGATGGTAGCAATTACACAGACTAGGTCCGTAACTTGAGGATTATCCTCATTGCTGCATAGAAGAATTACGTCCTGGAAGCACCGCTAGGTGCCAAACCTGCTGCAGGAGCAACACCAGATGTTATGAACGTCTGGCAGAGCAAAGCTGATGACTACTTGATAGTTCAGTGTGCCATGCTTTACGGCTTAGAACCGGGACTTCAACGACGTTTTGAACGTCATGGAGCATATGAGATGTTCCAGGAGTTGAAGTTAATATTTCAAGCAAATGTCTGGATTGAGAGATATGAAGTCTCCAATAAGTTCTACTGCTGCAAGATGGAGGATAATAGTTCTATCAGTGAGCATATACTCAGAATGTCTGGGTATAATAATCACTTGATTCAACTGGGAGTTAATCTTCTGGATGATAGTGTCATTGACAGAATTTTTCAATCACTGCCACCAAGCTACAAGAGCTTCGTGATGAACTATAATATGCAAGGGATGGATAAGACAATTCCCGAGCTCTTCGCAATGCTAAAGGCTGCGGAGGTAGAAATCAAGAAGGAGCATCAAGTGTTGCTGGTCAACAAGACCACCAGTTTCAAGAAAAAGGGCAAAGGGAAGAAGAAGGGGAACTTCAAGAAGAACAGCAAACAAGTTGCTGCTCAAGAGAAGAAACCCAAGTCTGGACCTAAGCCTGAGACTGAGTGCTTCTACTGCAAGCAAACTGGTCACTGGAAGCAGAACTGCCCCAAGTATTTGGCGGATAAGAAGGATGGCAAGGTGAACAAAGGTATATGTGATATACATGCTATTGATGTGTACCTTACTAATGCTCACAGTAGCACCTGGGTATTTGATACTGGTCCTGTTGCTAATATTTGCAACTCGAAACAGGGGCTACAGATTAAGCGAAGATTGGCTAAGGACGAGGTGATGATGCGCGTGGGAAATGGTTCCAAAGTCGATGTGATCGTGGTCGGCATGCTACCTCTGCATCTACCTTCGGGATTAGTTTTAGACCTAAATAATTGTTATTTGGTGCCAGCGTTGAGCATGAACATTATATCTGGATCTTGTTTGATGCGAGATGGTTATTCATTTAAATCAGAGAATAATGGTTGTTCTATTTATATGAGTAATATCTTTTATGGTCATGCACCCTTGAAGAGTGGTCTATTTATATTAAATCTCGATAGTAGTGATACACATATTCATAATATTGAAGCCTAAAGATCCAGAGTTGATAATGATAGTGCAACTTATTTGTGGCACTGCCGTTTAGGTCATATTGGTGTAAAGCGCATGAAGAAACTCAATTCCGATGGACTTTTGGAATCACTTGATTATGAATCACTTGTTACTTGCGAACCATGCCTCATGGGCAAGATGACTAAAACGCCGTTCTCCGGAACTATGGAGCGAGCAACAGATTTGTTGGAAATCATACATACTGATGTATGTGGTCCAATGAATGTTGAGGCTCACGGCGGGTATCGTTATTTTCTCACCTTCACAGATGATTTGAGAAGATATGGGTATATCTACTTAATGAAACATAAGTCTGAAACACTTGAAAAGTTCAAAGAATTTCAGTGAAGTAGAAAATCATTGTAACAAGAAAATAAAGTTTCTACGATCGGATCGTGGAGGAGAATATTTGAGTTACGAGTTTGGTCTTCATTTGAAACAATGCGGAATACTTTCGCAACTCACGCCACCCGGAACACCACAGCGTAATGGTGTGTCCGAACGTCGTAATCGTACTTTACTAGATATGGTGCGATCTATGATGTCTCTTACTGATTTACCGCTATCATTTTGGGGATATGCTTTAGAGATGGCTGCATTCACGTTAAATAGGGCACCATCTAAATCCGTTGAGACGACGCCTTATGAACTATGGTTTGGCAAGAAACCAAAGTTGTCGTTTCTTAATGTTTGGGGCTGCGATGCTTATGTGAAAAAGCTTCAACCTGATAAGCTTGAACCCAAATCGGAGAAATGTGTCTTCATAGGATACCCAAAGGAGACTGTTGGGTACACCTTCTATCACAGATCTGAAGGCAAGACTTTTGTTGCTAAATTTGGATCCTTTCTAGAGAAGGAGTTTCTCTCGAAAGAAGTGAGTGGGAGGAAAGTAGAACTTGATGAGGTAACTGTACCTGCTCCCTTATTGGAAAGTAGTTCATCACAGAAACCGGTTCCTGTGACACCTACACCAATTAGTGAGGAAGTTAATGATGATGATCATGAAACTTCAGATCAAATTACTACCGAACCTCGTAGGTCAACCAGAGTAAGATCCACACCAGAGTGGTACGGTAATCCTGTTCTGGAGGTCATGTTACTAGACCATAACGAACCTACGAACTATGAGGAAGCGATGATGAGCCCAAATTCCGCAAAATCGCTTGAGGCCATGAAATCTAAGATGGGATCCATGTATGAGAACAAAGTATGGACTTTGGTTGACTTGCCGGATGATCGGCAAGCCATCGAGAATAAATGGATCTTCAAGAAGAAGACAGACGCTGACGGTAATGTTACTGTCTACAAAGCTCGACTTGTTGCGAAAGGTTTTTGACAAGTTCAAGGAGTTGACTACGATGAGACCTTCTCACCCGTAGCGATGCTTAAGTCCGTCTGAATCATGTTAGCTATTGCCGCATTTTATGATTATGAAATTTGGCAAATGGATGTAAAGACTGCATTCCTGAATGGATTTCTGGAAGAAGAGTTGTATATGATGCAACCTGAAGGTTTTATCGATCCAAAAGGTGCTAACAAAGTGTGCAAGCTCCAGCGATCCATTTATGGACTGGTGCAAGCCTCTCGGAGTTGGAATAAACGCTTTGATAGTGTGATCAAAGCATATGGTTTTATACAGACTTTTGGAGAAGCCTGTATTTACAAGAAAGTGAGTGGGAGCTCTGTAGCATTTCCAATATTATATGTGGATGACATATTGTTGATTGGAAATGATGTAGAATTTCTGGATAGCATAAAAAGATACTTGAATAAGAGTTTTTCAATGAAAGTCCTCGGTGAAGCTGCTTACATATTGGGCATCAAGATCTATAGAGATAGATCAAGACGCTTAATTGGACTTTCACAAAGTACATACCTTGACAAAGTTTTGAAGAAGTTCAAAATGGATCGGGCAAAGAAAGGGTTCTTGCCTGTGTTACAAGGTGTGAAGTTGAGTAAGACTCAAGGCGCGACCACTGCAGAAGATAGAGAGAAAATGAAAGATGTTCCCTATGCTTCAGCCATAGGCTCTATCATGTATACAATGCTGTGTACCAGACCTGATGTGTGCCTTGCTATTAGTTTAGCAGGGAGGTACCAAAGTAATCTAGGAGTGGATCACTGGACAACGGTCAAGAACATCCTCAAATACCTAAAAAGGACTGAGGATATATTTCTCGTTTATGGAGGTGATAAAGAGCTCGTCGTAAATGGTTACGTCGATGCAAGCTTTGACACTGATCCGGACGATTCTAAATCGCAAACTGGATACGTGTTTATATTGAACGGTGGAGCTGTTAGTTGGAGTAGTTCTAAACAAAGCGTCGTGGCGGGATCTACGTGTGAAGTAGAGTACATTGCTGCTTCGGAAGCAGCAAATGAAGGAGTTCATATCCGATCTAGGTGTCATACCTAGTGCATCGGGTCAAATGAAAATCTTTTGTGACAATACTGGTGCAATTGCCTTGGCAAAGGAATCCAGATTTCACAAGAGAACTAAGCACATCAAGAGACGCTTCAACTCCATCCGGGATCAAGTCCAGGTGGGAGACATAGAGATTTGCAAGATACATACGGATCTGAACGTTACAGACCCGTTGACTAAGCCTCTCTCACGAGCAAAACATGATCAGCACCAAGACTCCATGGGTGTTAGAATCATTACTGTGTAATCTAGATTATTGACTCTAGTGCAAGTGGGAGGCCGAAGGAAATATGCCCTAGAGGCAATAATAAAGTTATTATTTATTTCCTTATATCATTATAAATGTTTAATATTCATGCTAGAATTGTATTAACCGGAAACATGATACATGTGTGAATACATAGACAAACAGAGTGTCACTAGTATGCCTCTACTTGACTAGCTCGTTGATCAAAGATGGTTATGTTTCCAAGCCATAGACATGAGTTGTCATTTGATTAACGGGATCACATCATTAGGAGAATGATGTGATTGACTTGACCCATTCCGTTAGCTTAGCACTTGATCGTTTAGTATGTTGTTATTGCTTTCTTCATGACTTATACATGTTCCTATGACTATGAGATTATGCAACTCCCGTTTACCGGAGGAACACTTTGTGTGCTACCAAACGTCACAACGTAACTGGGTGATTATAAAGGTGCTCTACAGGTGTCTCCAAAGGTACTTGTTGGGTTGGCGTATTCCGAGATTAGGATTTGTCACTCCGATTGTCGGAGAGGTATCTCTTGGCCCACTCGGTAATGCACATCACTATAAGCCTTGCAAGCATTGTAACTAATGATTTAGTTGCGGAATGATGTATTACGGAACGAGTAAAGAGACTTTCCAGTAACGAGATTGAACTAGGTATTGAGATACCGACGATCGAATCTCGGGCAAGTAACATACCGATGACAAAGGGAACAACGTATGTTGTTATGCGGTTTGACCGATAAAGATCTTCATAGAATATGTGGGAGCCAGAGACGTGTCTCGGTCATGTCTACATAGTTCTCGAACCCGTAGGGTCTGCACGCTTAAAGTTCGGTGACGATCGTATTATGAGTTTTTGTGTTTTGATGTACCGAAGGTAGTTCAGAGTCCCGGATATGATCACGGACATGACGAGGAGTCTCGAAATGGTCGAGACATAAAGATCGATATATGAGACGACTATATTTGGACACCGGAATGGTTCCGGGTGAGATCGGGAATATACCGGAGCACCGGGAGGTTATCGGAACCCCCCGGGAGGTATATGGGCCTTATTGGGCTTTAGTGGAAAGGAGGGGAAAGGAGCAAGGGAGGTGCCCCCCCAAGCCCAATCTGAATTGGGAGGGGGGCCGGCCCCCCCTTTCCTTCCTCCCTCCTTCCTCTTCCTTCCCTCTCCTACTCCAAGTTGGAAAGGGGGGAATCCTACTCCCGGTGGGAGTAGGACTCCCCATGGCGCGCCCTAGAGAGGGCCGGCCCTCCCCCTCCTCCACTCCTTTATATACGGGAGCAGGGGGCACCTCTAGACACACAAGTTGATCATTGATCTCTCTTAGCTGTGTGCAGTGCCCCCTCCACCATAATCCACCTCGGTCATATCGTAGCGGTGCTTAGGCGAAGCCCTGCGTCGGTAGCATCATCATCACCGTCATCACGCCGTCGTGCTGACAGAACTCTCCCTCGAAGCTCTGCTGGATCGGAGTTCGTGGGACGTCATCAAGCTGAACGTGTGCTGAACTCGGAGGTGCAGTGCATTCGGTACTTGGATCGGTCGGATCGTGAAGACGTACGACTACATCAACTGCGTTGTCATAACGCTTCCGCTTTCGGTCTACGAGGGTATGTGGACACACTCTCCCCTCTTGTTGCTATGCATCACCATGATCCTGCGTGTGCGTAGGAATTTTTTTGAAATACTACGTTCCCCAACAATCCCTTCTCCAACCCTTCTCCTACCCCTGGCCCTCTCTCCCTCGATTCTCCTTCCTGATGCTTCTTGTATCCATGGTGAATGAGCTACCCAAATCTCTGTAATCCTGTACTCTTGAGTGATTAGTGAAGGTGATACGTAACACATTTTAAGCTTCATGTACCCATAATGGGGTACGACTTGGAAGCGTGAAAAAGCGCCCCGCCCAAGGAGGGCGTGATATCCGCTATTGAAGGGAGCAATGTGAAAGAGCAACTCCTCTGACCTGTAATTTTCAGGCGTGCCGAATACTACATCAAGTTTAATTCTCCCCGAACATCGTGCTTCTCGGCTGGGGATGATGCCTCGAAAGGTAGTACTGCTTTGCTCGATGCGTGTTCTATTAATCTGTATTTTGTCGAGCGTGTCCTCGTATATGAGGTCAAGCCCACTGCCGCCGTCCATGAGCACTTTAGTAAGTCGAAAGTCGCCCACAATTGGGTTTAGCACCAAAGCGGCGGGTGCTCGGACTAATCGTGCCCTTGGTTCGTCGTCAGCGGTGAAGGTTATTGACGCGTCATTCCATGGGCTCACTACGGTTACTTGCTGGACTTCGCCGAGGTCGCGAAGTGCCCTCTTACGCCGATTATTTGAAGAGAAAGTCTCAAAGACCATAAGGACGTTAAAATCGTTGTCCTCCGAAGAGTGCTTCTCTGGAGTTGCGGTGGTGAGGATGGCCTCCCCACTTTTAGCTACCTGCCGAAGTACCCAACATGCTCGGAGGCTGTGAGTTGAGTCTGTGCTTGGCGTCGCATGTATCGGACAGGGCTTGTCGAGGAGTTCGTCAAGAACGGACCTGTATTCTGCAAAGGGTTTGTTTTTCTTGCCGACGGGCTGATGATCGGATGCCTCGTAAGGGTGTATCCGTTTTTCCCGGGCAGTGCACTGCTTAAAGGCAACATGTTCCAACACTACTGGAATCAAGATCTTTGCTGTCAGCCAGTTCTTTGCCGTCCGCTAGTTGACGGCAAAGGAGGTCTTTGCCATCAGCATACGGAAAGATGACGACAAAGAAAGAGCGAACGGCAAAGAGGGTGTTTGCCGTCAGCCAGCTCTTTGTCGTCTGCTAGCGAACGGCATAGAAGCTTTGCCATCTACTAGCGGATGGCAAAGAGAGAGGGTGGCCCACTAGTGAGAACCACCTAACGACCACTTTCTTTGTTGTCAGCTAGCAGACGACAAAGCTTCTTTGTCATCTGCTAGCTGGCGGCAAAGAGAATAGCCAACCTAACAGCTGTTTCCTCCCGGCCCCACCCCACTAGGTACGCTCTTTGCCATGACCTAACCAAAAACAGTCGGCCCCGCGCCCCACCCCTCTCTCTCCCCTCTCTCTTTCTCCCTCACCTCACCCGTGCCGCCCCCGTGCCCGCCGTCCCCGTGCCCGCCGCCCCCGCCCCCGGCCACCACCGCCCCCGACACCCCCGACCCCCACCGCCCCAGCCGCCCCCGACCACCATCGTCCCCGACGCCCCGGTGCCCCACCCCCGTCGCCGCTCTGCCCCCGACGGCCCGACCACCACCGCCCCCGATGCCCCCGCCGCCTCGGTGTCCCGGCGCCACGCCGCTCAGGCCGCCCGCCGCCCCGGTGCCCTGCCGCCCGTCGCCGCTCCGCCCCCCGCCGCCAGGCGCCGCTCCGCCCCCTGCAGGTGAGGTTTCTTCCCTTTTTTCTTTCTTTTTTTCTTGCTATTTTTAGGTTAATTAGTTAGTTAGTTATTTTTTAGGTTAATTAGTTAGTTAGTTAGTTAATTAGTTAGTAGGTGGTGTTTTACCCTACTGTACATAGTCAAAAAAAGGAGATTTCACCATGAGCTGAGCTCACGTGTGCCCGCGGAAATCGCCATGGCGGTCGGTGGAGGGGTCCTGGATCTCTCCGTGGCATTGGTGGGGATGGAGTAGGGTTCAGGGAGGGGAGAGATGAAGCAGATCGAGCTTGAGGAGGTCCCGCACGAGTGCAGCGACTGGTGAGCTCGGGCAGTGCTCGGGTGAGCTCGAAAGGGGGCAGAGGAGGCCGTGGGAGGAAGGGCCCAACAGCTGGGTGTGTAGAGGACATCAAGGCCACCTCGGGAGACAGTGCATGGGTGCACTGTAGCATGCTCCAGAGCGCGCCATTGGCATGCCCTGGGTGCAATGAGCATGGCCACTTGTGTCCAGAAGCTCTAGGGGATTATAAACAAGTGATAAATGGTATTGGATGCTCTAGGAAACCTCTGGAGTGAGAGATGGGTAGAGAGAGAGAGAGAGAGAAAACAGTGTTGTCCAGAGAGAGAAAGTGGGGGTTTCACCCACGAATTATTGGTGCATGACCTTTCAAGAATTACTGGAGGTAGAAGATGACCAGGGTCAGAGGTGGTAAAAATTTGAGCTCATGGAGAACAGTGGAAGGGATAAAAACAGTGGTTTTGGTAAAATTACAGAAGGTGTTTGATGATGTTTTGATGATGTTTTCGGCAAGTAAATGAAAACTCCTTGCCATGAGATTTAACATGATCAAATAGTATATAGATCTAAGGTTTACCACCTAGTTTGAGAGCATTTGGACATGTTTGGCAATAGACATAAATGGTTTTGAGGGGTTTTGGTGATGTCATCTCGTTCTCCAAGAGATGATACTTGGCAAGATAACCAAATATGGCATTTTTGACATGCTAGAATTTTCTTGGAATTTATAGAGAATATTTCCTTTGTAAATATTCCAAAATCTTGGAATATCATAAAAGGATTTTTGATGGATTTGACCAATATTTTGAACATGACCATGTGTTGAAACTCTTATATATGAACAATATATGTCCAATGAGCTTCCCTAAATTTTCTCAAATATTTTTGAAACACTAAAATAATTTTAACCTATTAAAGACCATTTCTGGCCTTAAGAAAAAGCCTTTAATTAGTTAGTTAGTTAATTTTTAGGTTAATTACTTACTTAGTTAGTTAATTTTTTAGGTGTTGTTTTCACCCACCAATTTTTTATTATGTTTATGTTGTACTAATTTCGTTTACTCTTTGTCATTGCAGGTGTTGGCAGATGGTGGGCGCGGGTCGAGAGCGCTTCGAGCCTCCTTCCTCAGCGCGTGCTGGGAGGTGTGCTGTTATTCCACCCCAGCACCTTCGGAGAGCGTTGGTAGACAGCATCACACACCATCGGGCCCTTCTTCTTTGGCCAGGAGAGGTCGGGGGAAGACGAAGAGGGGTGCAGCTAGAGGTGGACGTGGCGGCGGGAGAGGTAGGAAGGCTGCTACGCCTTCCTCGCCGCCACCCCCAGCTGATTCTCCGGACCACCGGAGTGCTCCGTCTCAGGTGGACCCGTCAGACTTGGACCCGTCTCGGACTTCGGTCCATGAGCCTTGGGTCGCCGAGCCTTCGTCCCACGAGACTCGGGCCCTAGAGTCTTCTCCCACGAGACTCCGGTCCCAAAATCTTCGTCCCACATGACTCCGGAGACTAGTGGCCATGCTGATGGCGAGGAGACCTGGTCTGACGATAGTTTTAGCGAGGGCGAGCTGGTTGAGCAGGGCAAGAAGGTCTACCAGCGTGGTGGTACGAAGCTCTCGAACGTGCCGGCGACCCGCGATCAGAGGTGGTTGATTCAGCCTAACGGGGAGAAGTAAGCCATCATCGACAGCGGCGTCGGCATGACAAAGTCAGGTACTGTATTTTCTGTCTCAATCAATCATGGACGCTGGGAGAATTCTTGATGTGCCATCGTTGCTGATTCCTGAATGTCTGAATTCCCGACGAGAACCAATTCAGAGTTTTAGACTGAATTTTCATTTGCCTCTGATGAAGTGATATCTCTGAATGTCTGGATTTCTGACGAGAACTAATAAATCAGAGTTTCAGACGTCCTTCATGTTTCTTCAAGTTAATATCTAATGTGTTGGCCTTGTCATACTGCAGGGGTTGGATACACGCCGATGGTGTCCGCAGGCCCAACCAGGTCCTTGGTGTGCTTTGCCGGCACCACTTCCCGGGGTGGGTCATGTTGCCCGGTGAGGGTCAGGTTCCACAACTCACACTGAGCTGGGAGCTATACGTGGCTGCCTCGGTCACACCGGAAGAGAGAGTCGACAGTGTCTTGTGCGAGACGGTGGCCGACATTGTGAGGCGGCGGTTTTGGGTAATTTCTCCTTTATAGAATTAAAAATCAACATTACCTAGTGATTGTACTAATCAGTGTTGTCTTGTTCGATTGCAGACCTTCTACAGTTGTTCTCAGGAACACAAAGCGGAGGCGGCTAGGGTTCTCGAAGCCGAGTGCAAGCGCCTACTTCAGAACTTACGGCACGAGGCTAGGGTGCAGGCTGTTCGAGACTACTACGCCTCGACTAACATTAGGAGGGCCAAGAAGAAGTGCCGCGGCAAGTATCTGAGTAAGGAGAAGTACTTGAAGGTAATTACCTATTCTTAAGGCCTTGTACTTAGTTTCCTTGATTTCATTCGTAGGCGTAGCGCTGAAATTTCTCTTTGCCAAACTTAGGTGCCCCCGAGATGGTCTGCGGATATGATGGACTGTTGGGAGGCGCTGGTGGATGAGTGGTGCTCTCCCAATGGCAAGTCGAACACAACAAGGCCAGGGATAAGTGTGCCCAAATGCGAGGTGTGCCACACCATCAAGGGAGCTCCAACCTGTTTGAGTACGGGGATCACTGGGTATGTGGTTTGAGCCCTTAACGATTCATGCAATTTCATTCTTCATGCTAGCTTCAACCCTTAACTAATATGTTGTTCCTCTCTTTTAGGCGAAACACAACAAGAAGGATGTGCCACCGCTGTACGACCTCTATGCCATGGCCCATAGTGCCCCATTCAAGAAGTCCAAGGCATTCTCTGAGGATGACCTCGATCATCCAGAGAGCTTCACCAACATCTCCTCCCACAACAAGCTCGTGAGGTACAGAGACTTTGGGAAGGCGACGAAAGGGGATGACTTCAACCCTAGCCAGAGTCCTTTTGATCCAGAGCTCGTGATGCTATGTGGTGATGGGAGGAAACATGGCTCGGTAGCCATTAGGGATGGACTGATACGTTGTCCTAGAAGTCTCCCGGAGATCAAGAAGCGCCAGACGAGGTCTCTTCCTGAGATACCGCCTCGACCACGGCCAGTGGAGCTCGCCATCGAGGCTAGGGCCCAGGAGCTTCTGGCGGAGGCAAATAGGCAGGCTAAGCAGAGGGAGATCAAGCAGGAGGAGAGGACGGCTAGTCTATTGGAGGCGGAGAGGAATAGGAACGACGCGTCTCACCGGGCCCTATACGAGCTCCTCGTGGTAAGTTTCTCATGCATATTAGCCAAATCATGCACGTAATGTTTGTTTCATTACTAACTAATATGACTGACTCGTGAACACAAAATGTGCAGTCCGTGTGCGAGAAAAACGGTCAGACCCCTCCGCCGATGCCCCAGATTGCTATAGCAGACACGATGAGTTTCATTTGAATGGTCATTAGTTACTAGTTTTCACATTTCAATTGCATCATGCTAACGAGAAATTGCAAATGATCTTTGGTGCAGCATGCCTCCCAACAAGCATCGACCGATCCTTCTCCGTCTCGCACTGGCGCAACCCCGACCCCGACCGGCCCTTCTCCGTCTGGCACTGGCGCAAACCCGACCGGTCCTTCACCTCCGTGATGACGGTAATTTTTCTCTAGTGTTTTGCTTACCAAATGCATAAAGACCTAGACTTAGCTTCATTTCCTCCAAAATGCTTACCATAATGACCTAGACTTAGCTAATCTTCCTCCAACATGACATAATTAGCTTACTTAGCTCCAAAATGATCTATACTTAGCTTTGTTTCCTCCTAAATGATCTAAGTTAGCTCTAATATGCTAAGTTATCTCTAATATGCTTAGTTAGCTAGGTTTGCTTAATAATGACATACACTTAGCTTACATATGTAAAAAATGGCATAATTAGCTTACTTAGGTTTGAAATGGCATAACAATCTTGGTAACATCATATATGTCATATAGTTAGCTTATTTTCCTCGGAAATGACATAATAAGCCTAATTAGCTCCAAAATGATCAATTTTACCTAAGTTAGCTCCAAAAATGACCTAAGTTAGCTCTAATATGCTTAGTTACCCGATTTAGCTCAATAAAGACCTATAATAAGCTTACTTATGTCAAAAATGGCATAATATGCTTAGTTAACTCAAAAATGACCAAGTTTACCTAGGTTAGCTCCAAAATTACCTATTTACCTAGCTTAGCTCTAAAATGACCTACACACTTAGCATTTTTACCTAGCTTAGCTAAAAAATGGCATTTTTTCCTACCTTAGTTAGAAGAAGAAGAAGAAGAAGATAAAGAAGAGGAGATGAGACTAAGAAAGAGAAGATAAATTCTTCTTCTTCTTTTTCTTCTAGCTAGTATTCTTCTTCTTCTAACTTTCATCTTTCCTAATTTGCATATTTTCTTTAGATGAGGAGCTTGCGTTCATGGTGTCTAATCTTCTTCTTGTGCTTATTTTATGTTCTTCGAAACTTATTGCAAACTTGTTGTTGGATGTGTTGGATATGTTGTTAGATATGTGTTGGTATGATTGTGTATATATATCTTCAAATGTGTATATATATATATCTTCAAATGTGTGTATATGTATATATATGTGTGTGTGTGTGTGTGTGTGTGTGTTTGTGTGTGTGTGTGTGTGTGAAATTGAATGAATTTAAGAAAAAACAGGGCTATACAGGCTCTTTGCCGTCTGCCATCAGACAACAAAGAGCTTTGCCATCCGCCAGCAGACGGCAAAGCTGCCACGTGGAAGCTACCTATGCAACCTGGGGGCACTGGGCTGGCATATATGGTTGTTTACCGTCTGCTGGCCGACGGCAAAGACCTTTGCATCTTTGCCGTCAGCCAGCAGACTGCATAGCATGCCACGTGGCAGCAACCTGGGCTGGCCTATATGGGCACTTTGCCGTCCGCTGGCGGACGGTAAAGATGCAAAGGACTCTGCCGTCTGCTAGCAGATGGCAAAGCACGCCGTTAACCCCCTAACGGACCTAACCTGCCACGTGTGCTGTCCAGGCTCTTTGCCGTCTGCTGGCTGACGGCAAAGACCATTTCATCTTTGCCGTCCGCCAGCAGACAGTAAAGAGGCCTTTGTCGTAGCTTATTCAGCCAGACCTGTTGTCGTCTGCTCGCTGACGGCAAAGGCCTTTGCCGTCCGCCAGGCATGCCTTTGCCGTCAGCCATGGCAGGCGGCAAAGTGTCTGATTCTTGTAGTGCAATTGGGTTTTTTGGGTCTTCCATGTGCTTTCCATCGCGCAGTACCTCCGTATTGCGTGCGATAGTTCCGTGAAACTCTGTATGCGACGGCGGTCGAGGGAATTCTGAATTCCCTCGTCGGTACAACTGCGATGAAACACCAAGACTGCATCGTCGTCGCAACAATCTTAAATCTTGTTTTTGACAAGTAGGAACCTGGCCCAAAAGTGATGGACCGTTTCCTGAGGTTGCTGTCGTAGATACATCAGGTCATATATGTCTGGAGGGCCTGAATTACTTGGAGAGTATTGACTATGGTGGGTGGGTGGGCTAAAATTTGAATCCCGGCCCAAAATTGTGTCCGGAGCTTGTAAAATCTCCGAGGTCACCGGTTCGGGTCCGGGAAGATCTAAGTGCTCCCCGGACCCTAAGTCTGACCCTGAGTTCGGGGGACGCGGAGTCTCATCCAAAGGAAGGGTATCCGGTTCAAGGGGTTCGAAGGTCCGAACATAGCTGGTTTTTAATTTAGGGGAAGAAGTGTTTTCGGCTCGTTCCTCGACGACCGCCACCAGGTGAGTGATCGGCGGGAGATTGATTTCCCTCTGGTCAGGTTTAAGCCCGATCCGATCATAGTCCGTTGAAAACCCCAGGGCGGCGATGTGATCTAGCAGCTTGTTTAAGAACGAGATGAACGCCGGATCCATCTTTTCGGAGTGTTTGAGACCGATGCGGAGGTGGTGTTTGGCGATCGCGAGGGACGCCGTCGGCTTGATGGCCATGTGGGCACCCACGGTGAAACTGCCGAGCTGGAGGACCTGTCCTGAAGTTAGGCTCCTTCCAGAAGTGATATCGTTGTTGATGACAAGGCGAGCCATAGATCGCTTTTCGTGACTACACAGCGGTCAATGAAAGCACCAATGTCGGTGTCGAAACTGGCAGATCTCGAGTAGGGGGGCCCAAGCTGTGAGTCTACGGATCAATGGTAACAAGGGACAATCGGGACACGATGTTTACCCAGGTTCGGGCCCTCTTAAAGGAGGTAAAACCCTACGTCCTGCTTGATTATATTCGATGAGTATAGGGGTTACAAGAGTTGATCTACCTCGAGATCGTAATGGCTAAACCCTAGCTGTCTAGCCTATGATTATTCTGATAGCCTCTACGGACTAAACCCTCTGGTTTATATACACACCGGAGGGGCCTAGGGTTGTACAGAGTCGATTTACAGAAGAAGGAAATAGTACATCCGGACCCCAAACTTGCCGTCCACGCATATAGGAGTCCTACCCGGACACGGGGATAGTCTTTTGCTTTATCTTCACGGCCCGTTAGTCCGGCCCATATCGAATAGACCGGAAACCCGAGGACCCCCGAATCCAGGACTCCCTCACCAGCCCTGCCTCTTCCATATATCGATCCAATCGTCCTCTCTACTCTCCGCTCGCCGCCGCCGCCGCTGCACGATCTCACCATGCCGCCGTCGCCGTGCCCCGACGCACAACATGCGTGCTTTCTCGCACCAACTTCGGCCGCTCCGCTCGCCACCTGCTACCCTCGCTACTGCGTCGTAGCCCTCGCTGCCCGCACGCACCACTGAGCAAGGTGCAGGCCTGGCCGGAGTAGGATGCCGGAGTGTCCATCAGGGGCGGGAAGTTCACGAGGCGCGCAAGGGCACCATCTCCATGGCCAATTCCGGGACCAAGGAGATAGACTTTTCTTGGCTGGTAGTTGGTGATTGCTCACATGCCTCTGTTGTTTCCTTGTTCTTTACAAAATTTAGTTCTATAATATCATCATTTAATTATCTGAATTTATCTACCCGCAAGAACATGATATGACCTGCTCTTGACTGTTCTCTAAGGTAATGTATCAATTTGCTATTTAGTTAGGAAGAGGATGAATTGTGTTGGATTTGCAGCAAGAGGAAGCTTGTTGAAACGATGAACACGGTAGTGTTTACTGAGTGCAGATGGGCAAGGAAGAGACCAGATCTTTGTTGTTCGCCTACTTTCAAAGTGAAACCAATGTGACACAACTTTTTATTGGGGTTTCATTTGATTGAGATTCTTAGTGAAAATGATCCATAAGTTTTTTATGCTTTTTCTATTTAGGTACCAAGGCTGAAACCCATAACAAATAAGGTTCTTTCCATAAAAGAATCATATAGAGGGGTTGAAGACACTTTGTTTGGTGTGATGCAAATTCCTTATTCCATCTTATAGATCATTCTCTAGCGGGGAAATTATGTTTTTGCCACTCTAGATTTTGCCAATTTTCCTTATGACATTCTAGATTTTGACATTTCATTTTTGCCACTCTTAGCTTTTGACAATTATCACAATTGCTATTCCGTGGCAAAAGCAAAATAATTTTATTTCATTTTGCCACTCTTAGCTTTTGACATATATCACAATTGCCAGTCTGAAAAATTTGCTTTTGCCATGGGAATGGCAATTGTGATAAATGTCAAAAACTAAGAGTGGCAAAAGTGAAATGTCAAAATCTAGAGTGGCATAAGGAAAATTGGCAAAATCTTGAGTGGCAAAAACAAAAATTTCCCTTCTCTAGCATGCACTGCCAATTTCTGAGTGCAGGGACAGGACATGATCTATTCGATGATATACCTTCATGCTTCACAGAAAATATATATCAACATTTTTTTATGGACGAGACAATTATGCACTTCTTCAGAAACCATGATAATACAGGCGAGTTATATATGGATTGTTGCATTGGCTATATTTCTGATTGTAGTTTCTACTGTGATTCTGCAGGCCTGCTAACAATTCACACATTTAATGGGTGCATGTGAGGGGAAAGGAATCATATTTGCTTTCATAGTCATGTTCTCTCATACATACATTTTTCTTTAGGCCCGTGTTTTTTTTTGGTGGGATCTATTTAATTTGAAGTACTTCTTTCTATAGAGACATCTTGTACACACTACACAAGGAGTGTGCTTCCTTCTACAGAGGCAGCTGGTACACATGGAGGTTCTATGGATACCTAGGTGGAATGGATTCGTGGGTGTGCTGGGTGGAGTGCCACTGGATTGTGGAGGAACTGACTAATTTCCTTTGATAGCTGGGTTATCTCAGCGAAAAGCTAGTGGCGACCGCGACAACTACAAGCTTCAGTGCTCTGGCGGCTATAAATAGGATCTACATTAAAATAAATTGCTTGCTGATCCTACAGGCTGGGCAGAAGCGAACAAGTGTCATGGCGAAACATTTCCAGCCTGTGAAGATGCATACATGATGGCATGGTTGCTGGAGGTTGCATAAGGCTGGAGCAAGCTTCTCTTTCATGTTCTCTTAATTTTTCTACTTACCTTCTTTTTTTGTCTGCTGTTTTTACCTTCTTTTAAATGCTTATGGTTAGTATTTTCCTTTTTTTTCAATATCTTATGGTTATTGTTTCAGTTTGCTAGACGGATGTGATGTTACAGTATCTACATGCCTTCTATGCTTATATTATTGATTGGTTTATTATCAGATTTTTCTCCACTTTGTTTTTCTCATAGATAGAAGTAATCTTCAAGTTAAATTAATGATTATATGTTCAGGGACAGATTGGGCCTCCATTCAGTAAATTGATGTTGATCATACATGATGGGTCAGAGGTGAGCAGTAGTAGGTCTCACAGTGAACCATTACCAGCTTGAGGAGATGCTCACATGAAGGCTTGCTGGAGATCAAGCTTCTCTTCCAAATTCTATGAATTCTTTCACTTACCTTATTTTTCTGGCCGCAGCTCCCTTTTAAAGTTGTTTGGTGCTGTATGAGCCAAGCCTGAAGATATACTGTGTACAGGCTTATTGTTAGTATTTTCCTTTTATATCTCATGGTTACTGTTTCAGTTAGCTAGAATGATGTGCTGCAGTTACAGTAGTCACATGCCTTCTATACTAATATCACTGTTTGGTTTATATAATTGTTGACGCATATGTTAACTTTCTAAACAGTGCTGCATGCAGGTTTCCTGTTGAAACAAACACTGAAAATGATATACTCAATTATTTCCGACCTGGAGTGTGGCTGAAAAGTAACATATGGGCTATATATATATATATATATATATATATATATATATATATATATATATATATATATATTCTAATTTGCCGGTATGCACGTTTCTTTAACCATTTTGGCAGTAGCCCACTGAATGTTTCGGAATTTATTATTTTTCAGAGTTGTGTTATTATGAACTGAGATGCCCAAAGAAATATGTTTCTGAATCATTGATCAGGGTGTAGTCTATGCTTCTCATGCATGCTCAAAGAGAATATGTTTAATAGCGTATTATTTTTTACGAAATAAAAGTAATAAACAGTGGGTCTTTTCTACACTCCAGAACAAGGACTGCATCTATGAATAGCCTTACAGGTTTAAAATTTAAAAATAAATATAACCTTACAGATATAGAAGCCTGGAAAATGCAACAACTGAACGACTTTGATTTGTGTAATCAGTTGCAGCAAAGTGTAGTATCGTTAAGTGGAAAATTGCAGCTGATTGAGGCTTATAGTTTGTTCCTGACTCTGCTGTTAGATATTATGTATATTGTTAATGCTTGATGTAGCCATATCTAATCCACAGACGGGTACGCCTTTGAGCTTTTATCACAGATACATGCATTGTAGTGCGAGCTTTATGATTTTTTTATGATGTACTAATTTGAATTAGTCAGCCAGGAACAAAACTTATCTTATATGTTTATCTCTACTCTTATAAAAAACAGAGGTGGTGATGATGGTGTACCTGCCATCCTGTAATATAGGCCGTCCGATTTATATCTGACAGATAGGAAGAAAACTATAACAATTTTACAAAAAGATACCCACACCCCTCTCCACATTTGTAAATAAGGCCTTCCCTCGTTCATATTTTTCTTCCACAAGATAAACTACTAATACAAATGCATCTTGATGTTCCATGCAACGCATGGGCATCTTGCTAGTAACTCTATATACGCCATGCTAAAATCTCATAGTGTTCTCGATGCCTCCGGCATGATGTAAATTGTCCCAGTAAAATATATAAATGGAGGTGCGCAGTGCGGTTTGTTACTGGAGCAAAGTAAAGATTAGCAGTTAGCCATGAAGAATCAAGACAATGACTTGCACAAGAACCACAAGTCAGGAGCCACCAGTGAACCATCCTCACGAAAAACTAATCACAGTAACGCAGCACACAAAAGTATGATTTATTTCTCAGTCTGATGAAATTATTGAAAGTTGCAGGCCTCTGTAGCTTTGATGCTAGCTCTTTCTGCAGCTTGAGATAAGACTGCTACATTGTTCTTTAATTATAGGTTGAATCAATGGTGACGGTGGTTTCACAAAAACAAGAATGCTAGGATAAGCACCTGCATACGTTGCTTATCATTATGGTGAATACATTATTGTGCCTTTTGTTTGTGGTTTGAAAAACCGTTACAATATGATTTCTGCATCATACATTGTGGCACTCAAAAGAGCGCTCCCATTTCCTGTTAATTTAATGATTTAAGAGATGTTTGAGTAATCTGCATATACCACTGTTATGTCAAGTTGGATGTTTTGCATCATTATTTTTTACTCCCTAACTACTCACTCTTTATTTCGTAATAATAGTTTTTAAATAATCTTTACCATCACCATCTCACTTAAATAAAGCACTGATATATATGTGTGCCAGATAATTTGTTGCACAAGGTTCTGATTTGACCATCTCTATTCTTTACAAATATCATTTTTCCCATTTTTATTTTTCAGGTTGGGTTCGTGACTTGTGGTGGCAAAAAAGATGACACCCACCTTATATCTTATTGTAGGCAAGGGTAGGAAGGGACACTTCGCAGATGGAAGAGGGTGTTGTAGTGCAGCTACTGTAAAGGAAGAAATGAAAAAAAAGAGGTGTTTATCGACACGGTCGAAAACTAAACTTGCATGCAACCATCTTATATAAATAAGCATGTAACCAGCTTATGTCGGTATTTTCATAGTAATGGAGAAATAAGACACAAGTGACATGTTAAACTAAATAATATTTTTATTGGTATCTCAAAGCTGGAAATGCACGGTAGGGAGAGAGGGTGAGATGGTGAGAGAAGAAGAAATACAGGAGGATCCGAAGCGCATACATTACACAATTGATATTGAAGGATTAGATTAGATGCCCCATAGCAACGCACGGGCTTTTTGCTAGTGAAACTAAATCAGTCGGAGCATAGGAAGGGATGTCCTAGACGTTCACGACGAAGGCGTCGTCGTGCCTCCCGCACTTGGTCACCACTTCAATGCCATCGTCGTTGAAGACGATAACCTTCAGCATGTCGGGAGTCGGTAGATTGAACATCACCATGTAGCGATCTTGATTTGATGGACGGTGGCGAGGGGGCCCCAACCCCGATCGAGGGTGACCCTGCGTCCATCAGCCCGGACAGTGACCCTCCATGAGCAGTCGGTGTTCATCCTCAGCTTGAACTGTGTCGGCACTGCCGGGAAGTTCTTGGTGAAGTCCAGGGGCATCGAGATGCACTCAAGCTGAGGGACAAGGATCACCATGCAAAAATGGGTTGGACCACCCGCCTCATGGTAGTGCCCGTAGTTCTAGCGCTTGCCGCTAGGGGGCTCCTTCGGCACCACGTCGTCACCCGTGACCACCTCCTCAAGCGTGGTTGGCACAACCTCCATGGGCGGCACCACCTCCTTGCCCTTGTTCTCTGTGTCGATCTGCATTGCAAAGAGCACACATTATGAAAAGCACAAAGTCCCCACGTTGATCACCATTAAAACCTAGTGGCCATAACCCCTTTATTACCCATCCTCACGATCACTACTTACCCACCATCTCACTCAGTTATCTCTCTGTCTCTTACTATTCCTCCTATCAATCGCCATGAACTCCAGCAGCAACTCCAACCCCATCCCCAACCCCTTCCTTGGGGCATTGGATGGAGGGTTTTCTTCCTCGGGTGCTTGCTTGGTGACCGCACCAAGTTCGAGAACACCATGGAAGTCTGCTCGAACTTCGGCATCAAGGCTAACATGCAAAAATGGTGCAGAGAGTACATGCCTCCTCATGACCATCGTGTCGCAGCGTACTTCAGGACAAGGACTGTGGTGGTGGTGGAGGAGGAACGAGAAGCAGTTGCAATTGAGGTGGAAGAAGATGATGCGGTGGCGATGGTTGTAAGGGCGCCGGAGCCAAGACACCGAAGCATGCATGCCAATCGATTTGGACTCCGGCGAGCAAGAAGAGACGACGATGAAGCTCGAGGAGAAGAACAAGGCCAAGGGCACCCGCCGCTCCAACCGCCTTCAGGGTCACCGAGGTTAAGATCTAAGACTACTCTGTAAGATTTACCCCCAATCCCCATTACCCTTGTACTCAATCCGGATCGAGAAC
This sequence comes from Triticum aestivum, assembly GCF_018294505.1. Lineage (NCBI taxonomy): Eukaryota > Viridiplantae > Streptophyta > Magnoliopsida > Poales > Poaceae > Triticum > Triticum aestivum. The sequence continues at coordinate 484,740,012 of NC_057811.1, forward strand.
CTCAAATCATCGGTACTACGAACTCATGACGATGTTATGATCACTCCTATGGTTATTTACCCTGATTCCCCATTCCCCTTACGCGGATCGAACCTAAATGTGTATCGAATGTGAATGAGTACGTGAGGAGGTGAAAAAAGTGCTTGCCGCCATTGCCAAAGTGTCGGAGGTGATGATGTAGATGCCGATGAAGGGGGCGGAGGTCGCCTTACCGTTCTTCGATCTGCCGAATGTCGCCGCCACCGTCGGTGAGAGTGGAGAGAGTGGTGAGAGAGCAGTGAGGGTAATAACCGCTGGCGCTTCGGGAAGTAACACAGCTTCTCGAGCATGGCTCCTCATGTGTAGGCCCCGCCACACACGTGCATCGCGCGAGCTTGGCTATGGAGAAACTGCTGATTCCAGCGTTTCTAGCGAGACATGTTCAGAGGTGCTTTGAGTTCCACGCTATGCAGGTCCAACAGTGAACGTAGGCAACCAAACGGGCCACAATTTTCCCATGTGGGCCTGGTTGGGTGCCGAACGCTAGCACGATCCGCGCCTTCTGTCCCGACGGCACATGGATTCAGTCGCAACCGGAGCACGGGTTCGATCGGGTTTGCGCGCGTGTGCAGTGGCGGCCCGACGGTGGCTTACGGCTACTGGCATCGTTTTGCGCTGCGCGCGATGCTGCAATGGCGGCACGCGAACTGCAACCCATCGGCTATCTAAGGGAAAAGGAAGATGGGAGGATGCAACAATAAGGAAGACAAGGAAGAAGGGGTGGGGTGGGGTGGCGGTGGCTCCATGGGAGGAAGCCGACAAGGAAAGAGAGAGAGAGATGAAGTGGATTTTTTTGCCACATCAGCTCTTACCAGCGGGTCCCGCCAGTCAGTTTGGCTGTCAAAGTGTGGTCAGACAAGAATCAGGGCATTTTGCTACCGCTCAACCGAAAAAGGGTAATGATCTGCAAATAAATCAAAAAGTGGTACAATTCGTTAATCTTGTTGTGATTGTGGCACTTCTTTGCAACTAACTCCATGAGGGTGAGTTGTTGAAGGAAGCGTGAGGGCATGGCAACTCCAAAGGGCAGACACATTGTTTTTGTCCGTGCGGACAAAAACCACGACCCAACATGCCGACGCAAATGGACAGATGTTCATTTTTATGTTCGCTTTGATTCATTTTTGTAGCCTAAATTTAGGTTGGGTTTGTCGTCCCATGGACACGCCACAGACCAAGGCCGGTTCTAAAAGAAGTTATACCTCCGATCGGCAGGGTGTTGCAAGGCAGGCGATGGGCGGTGGGATTTTCCCACACGATGGTAGCGAGCAAGGGTGCAGAGGAGCTCCCATGCTAGCGCCAGGTCAGAAAAGACGACGCGAGTCGGCTTCCTCGACCACGTCAACATTGCACCTCCTTCCCTACCCAGCGGAAGGGATCCGGCCGGAATAGTGACCACCGGTGAGAAGAGAGAGAGAGGAACAGAGATAGTGGACACCATCGTCTTGTTTAGATCAAGAGAGGGTGAGAGATTGAGAAGAGAGCAACCCTAGCAAGCAAGTTCCGAAGCTCTAGCCTACATATATAGTGTAGTATTTTTTTCTCTCCATAGCAATCATTTTAAATTCAATATGCGTGGAGCCATCTTTTCATTTAATGTACCAGTAAAAAAATTGATCAACAACACGCCATCGCATTCAGGTCACACTTTGTATGGCTCACATGTGGTCTCAAATCCTACATTAACTGGACAACTAGAGGGGTCAAATTATCATGTTAGTTTCCTCTTCGTGTACAAATGCGCTCCACCGTGTACCCACGCGTATAGCCACATCAACCTCTCCGCCTTCTGCCTTGGAGGACCGGGATGAGACGTCACCTAGCATGACGCCATCATCAGGCGCCCTGCCATCTTCCCATCTGTCAGCCGAAGAAGCAACCCATTTCCCCTTCCAAGAAGGGAGATGGAGGCACTCCATGGCGGGCTGCAGGAGCACTTGCATTTTCGGGCTTAGGTCTTGCCCTGAAGGCGGGGGCTCCGAGAGTAGCGCAGCAAACCCCACAAACCGCTGCAGCAGTTGAAACTGCAATGGTCAGAAGCATAACCCGACCTCATACATCGTCCAAAGCAAGGCCGGAAGACATACCTCCTTTGGCAGGGCCGCGTGACTGAAGGGTTCCACCACGACCTTCATGGTCACCTTCTCGGCCTCTAGCCCCATCAGCTGGGCGAGGTGACGATGGATCTCCGCCTCTTCGAGGTCATCGGGGGAGGGCCGAGAAGGGTCGGACGATCCACAATATCACTTAGCAGTGCGCCATGGGCCTGCAGAGGAAAACCCGACGGTCCACCCAGGTACGACCTCTTATGCGGATTCTTTGTAAAAACAACCATAGCCGTCCATTAGGTACGACCTCGTATCAAGAGTGAACGAGTCACTCCCGCCACTAGTAATGCGGGTTCTTTGCTAGTATCGAACAAGGTAATCAATAAAGTCATGTACCATATCAGGTCTAATGTGGTTGTATATGTAAGGTTGGAGTATCGGTTGCAACTTAAACCAATCCTTTTTCTAAAACAACTTAAATAACTTCTCTCCGATACCATCTTTTCTTTACCAAAACAAGAACTTTCTCAAAATCACCCGTGGGCATTAGTGGCACCCGATGCGGTGTTATGAACATTTTTGAGTAGTAAAGACCCCTTCCCAAACCTAACATTTTTATGAGCTTGGCTAAGCCTACTACTAGCATTTTAGTACCACTAACTAAAAATCCAGTGGGTACTAGTTCTATGCTTACAAGGAGGGTTATTAGAAACTCAATCGGGATACCAATCCAAAAGCTCATGGGTTAACCATCATTATACATAGAACTCATCCCCTAACATAATTGTACTAGCAATGATCTTCTAATGCATGAAAATAATACTAAGTGTATAATGCAAAACATGGGATCTGACTCAAGGCGGATTACTTGCCTTGGCATAGAAAAAGCTTCAAACTCTCCAACTTCCTCGTCATATGCATGATCTAACGTCGTAAACAACGAACCAAAAAAAAGACACAAGCAAAACAATTGCTCTAAAAATGTGATATTTTATTAAATAAACAGAGGCTAATTAAAATAGTGCTCTTTTTAGTTCTGGAATTGGATCAACAGGAAAAATCCTAGAGATTTCTAAATATGCCATATAATTGTTGGATTTGAATTGAAATTCTACAGTACATAAAAGTGTTTTCTAAAAATGTGGAAGCTACACGACAATACATAAATATATTTTAGATGAATATATAAATTGGTTTCAATGGATTTGCATTTGAAATAATTTATCCATGCATATTTGAATTTGACTGGAAAAGGTAAAGGATAAACTTTTCTGTCCATATGGACAAGGCCGGCAAGTTTAACAGAAATGCGCACTGAGCCAGTTTAAGCCAGTTTAACAGAAATGCACTAATGGGCTGGGCCCATAGCACAGAGTGCAGTGGATATGTCGAGGGCGCCTGTTCGCTTACAGAACGTGAAAGCGTACTAAAGATTTTACGCGAGCTGATTCGAACGGATAAGGTGGGGTCACTTGTCATTGACTCAGAGTCAATTGCCGGTTCAAAATAAACCAGGCTGGGATGGGGCGGGGGGTCAGCTAAAGCGGGCATAAGATCGGCCGATTCATTGCTAACTGCCGGTTTGGAAGAAACCGGAGGCGGCGGAGGCAGAGGCCTTACCAGCGGGCTCGCGGGTGGCGAACTGCGGCGGTTCTTGCGGTGAGGAACACGGTTTAGGGAAGAGGGTTGTGGCGGATCTGTTAGTGCAGCGCACCGCCGTCATCGGGTACCGGAGCACCGGCGACGATGATGGCCACTTGGCAAGGGTGAGGAGCTCGACCGGGAGCTCGCTGGAGATGGCCGTGCTTGAAATTTAGCAGAGTTGCGGGTCAGAGAGGGCACAGGAAGTATCGTAAGAGCGTCTACACCCGGACTTGGCAAATCTGACCACTATACGCCCGCGGGCGCGTCTGGGCGCGTTCGCGGACTGTGCACGCCGACACCTTATATGTTGCCCTGCACATCCACATATCTCAAATTCAGTCTTTTAAATCCATGCACGTCGATTATACAAGATGTTGTCCCATGTAAATAACAAATGTTTGGTACCGAACATAAATAGTGTTTACATATAATTTATTTTAAGTGCACAACTAAAAAACAATTCACTGGTTTCCATTTTTCATTGTGGGTCCACATATGCTCCAAAAGATCATTGAAGAGTTGTGCGTGCACCTGATGACCTCGAAGATTCTGACGCATCTGTAGGAAGTTCATGAGCTGAGTTGCATCTTGATCTTCCCGCATCTCAACTTGTTCTCCAGGTGCTTCGAAATCATTGGTTTGGCCTACACTATCACCCTCATCCTCGACAATCATGTTGTGCAAAATAACACAACAGGTCATGAGCTGCCACAAAGTTTCCAATTCCCACATCATTGCAGCGTCATGAACAATTCCCTAATGAGTTTGAAGCACACCAAATGCCCTCTCCACATCCTTCCTAGCTGCTACCTGCATTGTTGCAAAGTGGCTTTGTTTATTGCCATGTGGTTCGGATATGGTCTTCACAAATGCCGCCCACTGAGGATAGATGCCATCGACAAGGTAGTATCCCATGTTGTAGTCTCGGACGTTGATGGTGTAGTTGCACAACGGTGATTCCCCATTATAAAGCCTCCTGAACACCGGCGATCGTTGAAGCACGTTGATGTCGTTGTGAGAACCCGCATTCCAAAGAAAGCATGCCAAATCCATAAGTCATGTGATGCCACCGCTTCTAGTATGATGGTTGCCTCTTTGGTGTGACCTTGATACATTCCCCGGAAACCTTTCGGGCAGTTTTTCCATTGCCAATGCATGCAGTCAATTGATCCGAGCATTCCTGGAAACCCTCTGGCCTCTCCAATAACCAACAACTTCTCCGTGTCCTGCGCATTTGGTTGTATGAGATACTCAGGTCCAAACACCTCCACCATGGCACGGGCAACTTGGCATGTGCACCAACGACATTTGAGCAGTACCAAGTGCAAGCATCCTCAGAACAGCCATGCATTTCAGCTTGGCACTGAAAAATAATCGGGCGCATCAATACCTTGTGAGCTTGAAGTAGTCATCGTGTGCCTCCACTCCCTCCATAATGCACAAAATAATGAAGATAAGATGCAGATTGATGCTACATAATCAACTACCCAATCCCTGGAAGTACAAGCATTACAGGACAAAATGTACTGACAAGAGCAATGGGCTACACTTCTGCACTGGCATTGTCTGTGTATTCTACTTTTTGGTAAGATTAAATATAGATCTGATCTTTTTTAGTAAATGGTGGGCGAGGGAGATAAGATGTAGAATGCTACACAATGAACCAATCCCTCTTCCCATAATACAAGAGTGTTTTGAACACTGGTGTACTGTACAAAATGTTCTTATATTATGGGACGGAGGGAGTAGCTGTTAATGTAAGTACAGTCATAGACGATGTTCAGTCCTTACAAGAGGACTGCAGAGCTAAACCACTTCAAAAGCATTGGGTTGATTCTAAATTTATGTAAGAGTCCATACGGATCTTATAATGTCCACCAAATGGACGATAACGAGGCTAACATGTGCAGTGATGCTACATAATCAAACAGCTGTGAAAGTAAGTATGGTCATACGGGGCAAGAGGTACTCACAAGAGCAATGCAGTGTGTAGTATAGTTGCGAGATTCTGTGGTCCCTTGAGAACAAATGTTCTCCTGCTAATAGTTTTCGTACAAGTAAGACGTTAAGGCAAATGTAGAAATGTAGTATAAATTGTGATGTGATATCATAGATAGTACCTTACGCTGCAGCCGAGACCAATGTGTAACAAGATTATTCTAGTCACCGTCAGATAAATGTAGCACCAGAGACTTTACAGAAATTTCGTTTAGAGGCTTGCCATCGAAGTGCGCTTGCCTCAGGTAGGAACGATACTTCATCAACGAGTGCTTGAAAAGCCCAACCAACCCTTGCTCGTCTTCACAATCCAGTTTGGTCCTCGCCTATTTAAAAGAATGAAATCTTGTGTCTTCTGTCAGCAGAAACATATGCAGTAATGACCATGAATAACATTAGTACATTACTTACGCGTAAGTTGCGGAGGAAGACTGGAAATTGTTCTGTGTCTGCGGTATAATCTTTCCATGAAGGAAAGATGCGCACAAAGTTCCTGACAACAATATAAGCTTTGTCTTCTAAACTGGGAATAAATGGAACAGGGGTCCTATTTGCTGCAATTGGGGCTCTCTCTGGTTCGAAAAGGGATTTGGCAGCTGGATTTGGTGTACTCTTTGCTGGAATGGGGGTTTTGCGTCGTAGAGATGGTGCTATGTCAACTGGCATAATCATAATGTTTGCTGCGGTTGGGGTCTGCTGAGTTGGGGCATCAGAAATGACCAGTGTAGTAGGGCTAGAGTCTGCTAGAGTTGGGGTGTTTTGTGGGTCAGGTGATATTGCAACTACACCTAATGGGCTATTTGATTTATCAGGTGCCACTACCTTTTCCAAATACTTTGCTTGCGCTCCTCCACGATCAGCAATCGCCCTCTTCCTTTTGAATGTATGATACACAAGAACAACATTCGAATGGATAAATATGGTATGATGACAGATGGAATATGTACTGAAAATGGATAGGCAGGCCGTATTCACACACACGATGTGTAAACTAAGCTAATGGCAGTTCAACAAAGTAGAAGCAATGCAAAGCATCAGTTGCAAGATATGTGCGACAAATATAACCTTGGAAAGTTAGAGCAAGCACCTTGATTGGTGAATAAGATAGGGCATCTTCCTCTGACTCCTCCACTAAGGAGCTACATTGACTTAGGTCTCCCTCTAGCTCAGAATCACTGTTAGGATCATTTTCTGAGCATGAAATCTGTAGGTGGAGAGCATTTGCATTGCATTGCATCTAGACTTGATTTCAGTCCCTTAATGCCAAGTTTGACAGCCATGGCATTGTTCTGCTTTATTATTTTCATGCGCGCAAGCTCATAATCATTATGATGCTGTTCAGAATATGAGATTCATGAAAACATAAAAAGTAGTCAGATTATCTATGGAATGCACTGCGGATTCAACTCGAAGAGTGTCTCCCTATAAACCCCTGCATATGCAAAGTTCACCCCAACCGTGCTGACCAGACCACACACAGAAATACAAACCCCTTATGTCTCTATAACAGGCAGACACACATTTCAAAACTGAAGTAGGAACATTATAATTATATGAAATTCGTATTTGAACAAATAAACTAAGGAATTATGAGTGGCATAATGTTTAGCTTCAAGGGTGGAGTGTTGGTAGTGCGACACAAAGCAAGTAGGCAGATTGTTTTCCCTGTAAAAGATCGAAGCCTATGTAAAAGCTGGAAATGACACTTTCTTTCTATACAATGCAGTGTTCGTTGCCCACACATGATGGAAGAGATCACATAGAGAAATACTATTCACTCATGTCTACGGTTGCAGTATTTAGAAACAGGGTGGTCCACCCTAAAACAATATTGACAACAAATATGATAAGGCAAGCATAGATGTAGTGAATCAATCATTTACTTGTGAGCTCACTAGGACAAGTATGCAGAATTGTAACTGCAGTAAGAGACCGTCCAAAATCTGAATCAAGAAGTTTGTCTAGCACTTATTGTTTGCAACTAATCGACGTGAATAATTGGATATTATATCGAATGAGTAAGAAAGACAAGTAAAATTTTCAACAAACCTGGCTTGCAGTAGTAATTTGGGTCAATGTCACTACGACCAACAATCCAAAATGACTAGTGTTTGTTCCTAGGGCCAGAATTTTGAAAACCCTGTGAACTTTACAGGTACTAAAGATTACCGAAATACATCTGAACCATTAAGTGTAGGTAGCACTGAGCACACAACAAACCCTAATGACAGTCCTGCCTAATGAGTAATGAATCAATTAGAAAATGGGTGATGAGGAGTGGCTGCTGAGTGTTGAGGACTTATCTCAGGATAAATCGGGTTGGCTTAGTGGGTGCTGCACGCCTGAGCCCTGAACGGACTGGGAAGGTAGGCACGGCGGCGCGCCCGGGCAGCGATGACGCTGTTGGGCGAGCGGCTCCTGACCTCCTGTTAGTCCGGCGTCTCCTCCTAGAGTCATGCCGTCTAGGGACGGCAAGTCGCCGGCGAGGCAGGCGGCTGGGGGCGAGTAGAGATCGGAAGCGCGCAGCAGAACAGAGGGGAATCGGGGCCTGGGACGACCCAAAATTCCAGGGTGGGCCGGCCCACCGTGGGCACCCTGTAGAGATACACACCCGAGCGGCGAACATGCATTTTTGAAACTAATTTAGGAACATTTAGCTGACCAATTAAACGAATTTGTTTTAATAATATCAGATTCGTATTTGAACAACTAAGCTTGTTTAGCTTGATGGGTCGAGCAGTGCTATTATGACACGAAGCACGTATTCTGATCGTATAGTGATCATAAAAGGGGGAAACCAAAGAAATCATATTTAGCAGCCATTGTTTGCTTCGAACTAAGAACTAAATTCTAAGAGCTGAAAAGAAAGTAGAGTAACCAAGTTAAGATCTATTTTCTGGTTGAGATCAAAAAGTTGAGGAGATATGAAGTACCACCTCTCTTGCGGCGCCGTGTAGGCATCGGGGGTGCGATGGTTGTCGGTGGCATTGAAGCAGATCTGCGACGGTAGACGGGTGCATCGGGGGATAAGTCCCGTTGCGGTGGAAGAGAAGGTCGTGTGAGCGGCCCCGGCAAAGAGGACGACGGCGCCGATGAAGCGAGAGGACGTGATGCAAGGCTCTTGGTCCGTCGCCGTGGATGAGAAACGTCCATCTCTAGCAGTGGACGACGCGGTCTTGGTAGGCGCTCTGGCATGGTGGAGGACGATGGCGATGGATGTGGTGGAGGACGGCGACAATGGATGTGGTGGAGGACGACGGCGATGGATGGGGTGGCGGACGGAGGCTGGTGTGGGGATGGTGTTCTAGCGTGGACGGTGTATGAATGGGAAAATGGAGGGAGAGGTACGGGGAACCATGTTTTTGGGACGCGCCTGTCTGAAATATGGGAAAGTTACGAACTTAGCCCCCGTTTAAAATTTGGACGCCTCGTCGGTTGGGGATACGACGGTAATCTCCCATCTCGCCAATATTTGCCCAGAGCGATTTCGGGCGAGGAGAGGGTGGTTGGCGCCCACGGTGTATGAATGGGGCAGACGGGTAGGGCGGTTGTGTCATGTCTGAGTGAAGTTACAAACCTGCCCCTATTGAAAATATTTGCCTACATTGATTTCGGCCAAGTCGAGTTTGTTTTGCCGCCCACCGTGTATGAATGGGGAAATGGAGGGAGAAACAGAGGTCTTTCAGATGGGCTTGAATCAAATGTGTTTTTTCGCCCATGTTTGGCGCCCACCATGTCGGAATGGGCTCAGAGGCGGTCGTTTCACGTCTTATTGAAGTTACGATCCTACCCCTATTTAGAGCAGTGGAAATCGGGCCGATGGATTGTCCGTGTAATGGATAGATAGTAATTTCCATCTCCCAAACACTTTGCTTCGGGCAGCCGACGTGGGAGTGGAAATTTTGCCGCTTCTTTCGAATTTTGGGACAATAAGCATCCACGTTTACCCTGGCAACTAAATTCGAATCCATTTGTATTCCTATACGAATCTTTATAAATCATTCTACGTGTTTTTATATATCTTCAAATGGGCGACAAAGATGTATTCCACTGTCATATATGAATATGGTTTACAAATGCCGATACTCAAATTCAGATGCTAGAATCCAGTTTAAGGTGCATTCGAATATTTGGAACACTTCATGTCCAACTCAAATGTCACACGCATCATAATGTGTACTCCCATTTAGATATGTACACAAGCGATGTATCAAGATTCAAATACCGAGTGAATCAACCAAGAATGTACAGAACTAACAGACATATAAATACTTATAGAGTATATGGATCAATAATATCAACTAACATACATAAGCCAGGCCGCTGTACTTTTCTTTGCTACAACAACATCCTTTTTTAGCCAAGCTACTACGGCATCTTGACCCTTTCCGATGCGTGCCACTTATGGTCCATCTATACTACTATTATTGCTGAATGCACATTCAGCCCGATTGGCATATTTGTAGGTCTGGCACAGCAATCAAAATGAAATGTCTCCGAGTCTTATCAGTTAACACAGACTTGTGCTCAAATAAAATTACAAACCAAAAAACAAAAAACAATTATTACATGATCTCTAAAACAAATGGTTTGATTGATTACATGAACAAACAACACAGAGGTTATTCAACGATGGAAAGAACATTTCACCTATGATTTACCAAGTGGGAATTCAATTTCCTTTTTTCCTTCAGGACCTTAACAATGTGGTCAGTCTCAGCTTGCTTTGTTTTGAAATCCACCAAATATTTAATGGTTGTCTTGAGTACTGCTACTGATTGTGCTGTTTGCTTCCTCAATATGTCAACTTCATCTCTAAGTGCAGAAGCAGAATCTCTTTCTACCACTAGTTTAGTCTCTAGAGCATCAGCAGTTGGCAATTCATAATGCACGATTGGGCCGGTGCCACTGCTGTGGGATGATACAACGTCCATGGGGACCTCGCTCTTTGATCTTGGGCTAACCTGTTTTGCCATTAAAGTTCCAATTGGATTCAGAAAAGTTGAAGTTAGCAAAACATCTCAACTGGAGTTATAACAACAAACCAGTTAAACAAACAAGGAATTAAAGAGTTTCAATTCGATGCTGAAAAGTAGTTATTTACATCATTGTAACCTGTTGTTGCAGCAGCAAAGCAGTTGAACAAACAAGTAGCTATTTAAGTTCAGGCAAACAGGTAATTCTTAACAGTAAGTATCAAACACATAGATAGGTGCAGTCTATAAAGGATTAACAGGCTGTGGCATTATGTAATCAGTAGAAAACTAAATTAAGTCAAGCAACGTAATTGAACAATTTTGCAATAAGTGGCTAACTAAAATTCCGAGAAGCAGGTAACTGAACTTACGCTAGTTCTTTGTACAATTACACTGCAACTTCTTTTTCGCTTACAAGGTTGTACGAAGGAGTCCATGGCATCAATTGCTTGGATACGCAGTCCCAATACTTCTTTCTTCCCAACTGCATTGGTAAGTCGAATGGTTAATCTGGTAAGATGGTGCATCCTTGATATGTTATATGAGGACGTGTAGTCAGACTAGTTGTAGCCACACACATCACACTGGCTTTTACTGTATATTTCATGCGATTACTTTTGGCATATCGAGATCTAAGCAATCTACAATATGATGAAAAGACTGGCATCCTTCACATTATTGGCGAACTGAATTCATAGAAACAAGCAATTCAACCATTATGTGGGTAAATCAAAAGCGCCACTGGAATATTTTTCACTACCCCTATCATACACGCAAAAAGGGGCGACGCCACCATAGGGGCTAGTATGGGCGGCCGCCTTGGGTGGCTCGAAAGTGTGCACCTAGTTTGAGTCGTCTAGGTTGGCCCAGGCTAGTTTTGTTCGTCCCAACGCACGAGCAGGCAATGTAAAAAATGAAGAAAAATGTTTCAATTTGGATAGGCCAATAACATAAGTGCAAGGCAGGCCCTATAGCAGGCTCGCGGCCCAAACGAGTGCCTCCCATATCGATCGACAGCAAGAAAAATCCCATTCATCCGCTCCAGCCTCCAGTCTGGTTCGCTCCTAACCTAGCCGCCGCTGGACAGACCATCACAGCACTTCCTCGCGCCCTCGTTGGAGGGCGGTCGCCGGGCTTCAAGCGAACAGAAGGACAAGAAGATGAAGATCCACCCCTGGGTGTAGCCTGCATGGGAGGCAGCGGCGGCAGCACGGGCATGTCATCGAGCTTGCGCAAACGGACAGTCGCAGCTTGCAAGAGTAGCATGCGCAACGAGCAGGTACATCACAGCCCTGATTATATCTAATTCAACTCTTCAATATCTGGCCAATAGTTAAACCTGACGGTGTTGTAAAACTGCTTGTATGTAGGGAATCTATGAGAAAATGAAACCAATTTCTACTTATTTTATAACTCCCCCAATCAATACTGAACTGACTGAATCTGATGTATCTAATCAAGTTTCCGGTGCAAACATCCAAGATCATGTTGTTCTTGAGCCTGAAGTGTCTAATGAACAGACTGCTAATGAAGGATTTGATGCAAACATTTTACATGCTCCTGGTGACGAACATATAGTGTCTAATGAGGCATCTAATGCAAGCATTTTGCAAGCTCCCATTGAAGGATTTAGTATCTAATGATGATCTTCTATGTTGAGAGAGACATAGAGATTTGCAGGCATTGATGACAAGCAAATTATAGTGCATTTTCATGGCTTGAGGAAACGTCGAGGCCATCTACCAGAAAGTCCCCGTATCATGACAACGTAGCATAACTACTTTTCTAATCTGTTGTTTGAAACTATTGGCATACTTGTGCAGGATAGATATATTGATATGCAGTTTGCGCACTGGTTATAGGTGCAATTACACTTCGATATTTTCAGCCAGAGAACGAATAATTCAAGCAGGTACAGACCATGTTTGTAGTCCTTCTACACCATGTTGCATTTTGTGTTTTTTGGTGCTTGCATCATTTAGTGTTTATAATCTGAACTACTTTGGATCATTAGCTGGTTTTCAAAGTGCATGTAGCTTCACATTTCTCAAGTTATGTTGATTTCCGGAGTGCAAGTGCCTTCGTATTTTTTAAGTTAAATGTTCGCCCCTGGTAACTTGAATTCATGGATCCGCCACTACACACAAATCATACACGAATGCCAGTACGAAAATGCAGGGACTTACGCTAGCTCGTTGTACAGGCTCACTGCAGCTCTGCTTGCGCTTGGGATGTTCCATGTACAAGTCCATGTTACCACTTGCTTGGATGTGCAGGCCTTGTGCTCCTTGCATTCCCCTCTGCATTTTTGACACGGCGAATGGATGATCAAATAAGAGGAATCGACCTTGCTGTTGTACCGGAGGACAGATACTTACAAGGTTATACGGGTGTGCAGGATGTGTACCAGATCCCGTAGCGCCGTCATGCTTCGCTAAAAAATGGATTTTCTTGTTTCAGATGATATCTCCAGAAGAAATAAGAGTTAAAGTCAGAGTTGGATAGGTGTGTAAGCTAAGAGAGCAGTGAAAGGATATCCAAACATCGTCGGAACTGTGAAGGGAGTGATGTGTGGATACCTAGTTCGGGCCGGCGTTTGGGCATGCTCGCCTAGCTAGAGTGTCAGGACCGGTTTTCCAATAAAACATTTATTGAAAAATCGCCCATTTCATCAGACCAGTATAGGAAAATATTCCATACTGGTAGACAAATCCTTGATACTGAATTCCAGAAGTACTAAATATAATACAAGGTTGAGCTGAGACTGCTCAACCATTTATTACAAGCACGCCGATATTATACATAAAGGCGGATATGACACAATGGGTATGGTGGCATAACTAAGAGCTCGTAATAAAAGTGGTGGTGGATATGTCACAGTGAGGTGGGTGACATGACTCCAATATCTTACAGCTCATCGAGCGCCGGAGTGGGGCCCGATGATTTATTTAGGGTAGCGGAAGCGTATATAACACAAATGACCAACTCCAGGATCGCAAGGGACTGACTGGGACTCCTCTAGGCGTCGGACTCGCTATCGTATTCTTCATCCATAAGATCGCCTTCGTCAACATCTGGCCAAATCAACAAGCCAGGTGAGTACTTTGAATGTACTCGCAAGACAGTTTGGACATAAGATATAACAAATGCAAGCATGATACACATGAGCAGATTAGTAATGCGCACTTAGGTAAATAATTTGCACTGCATGAATAAATTAAAAGGAAGTCAGGCGGTAGTCCTCCCGAAATCCCAATAAAATACTGCAGACCAATCGGGTGTCTGAAGCGACGCCTCGAGAGGTAAAAATAAAATTAACATGCCACAGTCGGGCGTCAGGGCGACACCACATAAAGGGCTTATACTGAAAAGTAAAAGACAGTACGTGCCACAGTCGGACGTCTATGCGATATCTCGAAAAGGGCTTATAATAAAAGTAAATAACGATGGTGCCACAGTCGGACGTCTGCGCGACATCACATAAAGGGCTTATATCAAAAGTAAGTAACAAGAGTGCCACAGTCGGACGTCTGCGCGACATCACATAAAGGGCTTATATCAAAAGTAAATAACAAGAGTGCCACAGTCGGACGTCTGCGCGACATCACATAAAGGGCTTATATTTCGTGGCTCATGAAAGTAACATCATTCCAATGAATAATCGTTGCATAAGCATAAACGGGTTAGTCCATCCACAGGAATAACGTTCAGCCGGGTTTACCATGCTCAGTTTCATGCTTATACTCCGGAGACTTCCACTGAGACTGACACTGAGACACTGACACTGAGATGCTATCCACGTCCTTGACCATGGACGTGGTTACTCGAATGGTTTTGACTCTGCAGAGTTGGTACTATTCAACCACAGCCAACGGATTTCAGTAGTCACAAGGACTAGTTCCGTTTACGGTATTTTAGGAGAAACACATCTAACCAGTACACACCCATTCCACCTTCAGTTGCCAGGAATCACCCTAGGCAACGTTCGAGAAAAACTCTAAGACGGGGAGGCCACAACCTCGAATAGCATGGGATCAAATTTATATCGCGCGCTCTAAGGGGTGCCCCCCTCTCGGTCCCAACCGGAAACACCCATGCCCCCTGACCGGATGACAGGCTTTAATCCAGAGCCATGGTACGCTCATCCCGGCCCCTCTATTTGGTGTGTACAAGGAAAGAGGTTTGCAAGTGACTAAACCATATTCTTTGCATAAAACATGTGGCAGCACAAAAAGGAGGGGAATGAACGGGAACAAGACTTGATCCACGTTAACACTGGAGTTTTAAATGGTTGATATAAGACTGGCATGCCACAACAATACCAGCTTGCAACCTATCATGCCACCACATGATCAGGTCGTATCACCATCATAAGAACACATCATCATCGAAGCTCACTCGCAGCTTACTTGCATGAAATATCACATTCGCAAATGCTCATATGAACATGCCATGAGAAAAATCACTTGAGCAAACATGCAAGACACTCATCATATCAAAGGTTCAAACATGCTTGCCTGGTTCGGAGTAGTCGGAGTCTAGTTCGGTGAAGTTTGCGTCTCCGTCACCTCCTTCGGTATCTACGGTATAAAAGAAATCGAGCACTAAAGTAAATACCGTGCGTGTATAAAAGTTGTTCCAAATATTTTTCAAATAAATCTGATAAAAAACTAGATAGAAAAATAAAGATGACAGAAAAAGAATCAAGTCAAAATCATCTTTTGTTTAAAAGATATAAAGGTTTTAGTCCAAGGACCAATCTGTGATGAAACAGAAAAGTTCTAGGGGCTAGACTGAAAAAGTAGAAAACGATTCGGTTAGAAATACGCCAGCCCAATAGGGGAAACGTACTTTGCACGAAGGCGCTTTTAGAAAACGATTCAAACAGAAAGGGAGAGGCTGACGAGGGGGTCCCACTTGTCATGTTCAAAAACAGAAACAGAGCTCGCCGGCGCCGAGGCTCGCGGTGGTCGCCGGCGTTGATCCACGGCGAGGTAGGGGGATCGGAGGGTACCTACGGGTTCACGATGTCATTCCGCGTCTGTGGGTAGTGGACTTGGTCGTCGGCGAGCACCACGTTGATGGCGGCCTTCACTCCGGCGGACGGCGGTTCGGGCGATGTTGATACACTCCGGAGGGGGCTGCAAACTCCAAATTGAAGCGCGGGTCAGAGGAGTGGATGCACTAGGAGGCTACTGAAGTGGTTTGAGAGGCGGGGGTGCACGCACTTGAGTGAATCTTGCCGGAGCCCGAAGCGGATCAGGGCAGCCGGAGCTGGGGAAGAAGGCCTCCCCGAGGTCTTCCCAGTGGCTCGACGCGGTTCTTGAGAGGAGGAGGGGTGGTGCTTGGTCGAGATCGAGCTCGGGACTTCCTTTTATAGCTGATTCGAGGCGGTGGCCGAGGACGTGATTCTCCGGCGGTGGTTACGGCGAAGCAGTGGTCGTACGGGGTGTTTAGGCGACGGGGCATCTACTGATTGGACCACTGGCTTCATTCCACGGCTAAACCTGGTCGGACTTGGGCGATACTCCAAGTCCTCGACGGAACGGCCCTGCGGGCTCGTCGGCGGCCGTGGGCGCGCTCTGCGCCACTCAGGCCACGGCGACTGTGCTGCAACACGCATAGGCGAGTGGATGGACACGTGGGGGCTTCTGGTGGTGTGGGCGGTGCTGGACGGCGCCGTTCCCTGCTGAGCTCCTCTGACGGCCGCAGCGGGCGGTTCTGTCGCCGTTCACGGGGGTGGTGCTCCTCCTGCCAGCTCACCGCCGACGCTAGCATCCATCCAGACGATCGTGTGGCAGGGTGGATAAGAAGAGGGAACCGGGAGCAAGGCGCCAACGCGAGTACTGGCGAGATCGACGCCGAGGTTCTGAAGAAAATGACACTGTCACTGAAAAATCAACACTGAACTCTAAACTTGACAGGAACAGTGCATGTCACCTGTTCGACGATATGTTTTGGGCACGTGGAAAATTTTCCTTGAGCTGAAACTTGGTGGGGAAGTCTCTTGATGCATCTAGAGGCTGCATGATTTTTCTCAGAATTTTTGGAAAAGGAAAAATATGAATTTCACCAAATTTGGCAAATCTGGTCCAAACTTGCAGTAAGCAAATTTTATAAATTTTGAACTGTGGACTGGTGGATCTTGATGGATCTTGGTTGAGGGTTCTAAGGACTAGCCAGGGAAATTTGTTTGGGATAAAAACTCAAAAGGAAAATAGTAGTTCCTTTGTAAATTACTAAGGGCCAATTTAAATGACAGAAAAGATTTTTGATAAAAAAATAAATAGAAATAAATTCAAGGGGGAGTTGAACTTGCTAGATTTGAAGCTTGACTTGACACAAAGTGGGAAGATGGCTTTTGGAAGGAAGATTTCAACTTAGGTCATGGCAAGAGATAATTTTTGAAAGGGGAAGAATAAACCCAAAAGTTTTTATAGGAAATTCCTTTTAATAAAATTCATTATAAAAACCTTCCAAAAATTTATTTGTGTTGAGCCAACACAAGAAGAAATCTTCAAGGCCAAATATCAAAGTTGAAAAGAACCCATAAAGAATATTTTTCATAAAAGAAATTTTTTGAGAAGGAGAGTCTTTAAGAAAAGAAATTTTTGAATAACCTCCTTTCAAATAAAGAAATTTGATAAAACCCAAATAACAAATTTTGGGGTGTTACAACACCTACCCCCTTAGGAAAAATCTCGTCCCCGAGATTTCAGCTGATCCTCAAATAGGTGTGGGTATTCTGCCCGAAGAAAATCCTCCCTCTCCCATGTTGCTTCATCCTCGGAGTGATTCTCCACTGAACCTTGAAAAACTTAATTGTTTTCTGACGGGTCCTCCTTTTGGACTCCTCCAATATTTTTATTGGACGTTCCGCGTAGGTGAGGTCTGGTTGCATGTCAATGCTCTCATGAGACACATGCTTCTCTAGGTTGCTTACACATCTCCTTAACTGTGAGACGTGAAATATGTCATGGACGTCTGAAAGTTCTTTGGGTAGGTCTAGGTGGTAGGCTACTGTGCCTCTTCGTGCCAACACACAGAAAGGTCCAATAAATTGTGGTGCCAGTTTTCCCTTAACTTTGAATCGCTGCAGGCCCCTCATAGGGGATACTCGTAAATACACATATTCACCTGGTTCAAAGCTGACTTCCCGATGTTTATGATCGTAATAACTCTTTTGTCGGCTCTGGGCTGTCTTGAGCCGATCCCTGATCAGTTTAACTTTCTCCTCTGCTTCCTTGAGCATGTGTGGGCCAAAGATACGACTGTCTCCTTTCTCTGACCAATTTAACGGGGTACGACATCTCCGCCCGTACAAGGCTTCAAAAGGTGCCATTTGTAGGCTGGCTTGGTAACTGTTATTGTATGCGAACTCGGCATACGGCAAGCTTTCTTCCCAACTGGTTCCATAGGTGAGAACACATGCCCTCAGCATGTCTTCTAGAATTTGGTTTACACGCTCGGTTTGTCCTCCAGTTTGGGGGTGGTATGCTGTACTGAATACTAGTTGAGTTCCCAGAGCTTGTTGTAACTGATCCCAAAATTTAGAGACGAATTGAGTGCCCCTGTCGGATATTATAGTCTTTGAAATTCCATGTAGACAAACTATACGAGAGAGATAAAGTTTGGCAAGCTTCTGAGTGGTGTGAGTTGTCTTTACTGGAATGAAATGTGCCACCTTGGTCAATCTATCTGTGATGACCCATATGGCATCGTTCCTGTGTCGTGACTGAGGTAGTCCGACAATAAAGTCCATTCCAATTTCATCCCATTTCCACTCAGGTATCCTGTTTGGCTGTAATAGTCCTGCTGGTTTTTGGTGCTCGGCTTTAATGCGCTGACATGAATCGCAACATGCAATGAATGTGGCTATATTCCTCTTCATACCGTGCCACCAAAATTTCTCCTGAATATCCTTGTACATTTTGGTCCCTCCAGGGTGAATTGAGTATTGAGCGGTGTGGCCTTCGGTCAAAATTTGCTGTTTGAGGTCTTCTATATTTGGTACGCAAAGTCTGTCTCCGTACCATAATATCCCTTCATCGTCTATGACGAATTCTGAGGCCTTACGCAGGCTCACTTTTCTTTTTATTCCTTCAATGCTGGGGTGTCCATGCTGAGCTTGTTTAATCTGTTCCATTAGGGTAGGTTGTATTTCCAAATTTGATACAACGCCTTAAGTGACCATCACCAAGTTGAGTTTGGCGAACTCCTGTTGAAATTCAGGTCTCAAGTTGGGTAGGCTGTCATTGCTTGAGTTTGGGTTCCGACTAAGAGCATCTGCTACTACATTCGCCTTCCCTGGGTGGTAGTGAATGCCTACATCATAATCTTTCACTAATTCCAACCAGCGCCGTTGTCGTAAATTGAGCTCTGGTTGTGTGAAGATATATTTGAGACTTTTATGATCCGTATATATTTCACAACGATTCCCAAGCAAAAAGTGTCTCCACTCCTTGAGTGCATGAATGACTGCTGCCAATTCCAAGTCATGAGTAGGATAATTTTCTTTGTGCTTTCGTAGTTGCCTGGAAGCGTATGCAACTACCTTGCCTTCTTGCATCAATACGCATCCGAGGCCCTTCCGGGATGCGTCACAATATACTTCAAAGCTTTTGTGTATGTCCGGTACAACCAATACTGGTGCTGTTGTTAGTTTCCTTTTGAGTTCTTGGAAACTTTTCTCGCAAGCTTCAGTCCACACAAATTTCTTGTCCTTCTTGAGTAGCTGTGTCATTGGTTTTGCTATGGTGGAAAATCCCTCAATAAACCTTCTGTAATATCCAGCCATTCCCAGGAAACTTCGTACATCTGTTACGTTGGCTGGTGGTTTCCAGCCAAGTACGGCCTTGACTTTTTCTGGGTCAACGGCAACACCTTCCTGGGTTAATACGTGGCCAAGTAAACCAACCTGTCTTAACCAAAATTCACATTTGCTGAATTTGGCATATAATTGATGTTTCCTTAATTCTCCCAGTACGAGTCTGAGATGTTCAGCATGTTCTTCTTGTGTCTTAGAGTATACCAGAATATCATCAATGAATACCACAACAAATTTGTCCATAAACTTCATAAACACTTTGTTCATGAGGTGAACAAAATATGCGAGGGTGTTTGTCAGTCCAAACGGCATCACTGTAAATTCATATAGCCCGTATCTGGAGGTGAATGCTGTCTTGGGGATAGCTTCTGTCCGTACCTTTAATTGATGATACCCTGACCTTAAATCAATTTTTGAGAAAACCTTGGCTTGTGCAAGCTGGTCAAATAAATCATTTATCCGTGGCATCGGATATTTGTTTTTGATGGTGACCATGTTGAGTGCTCGGTAGTCTATACATAATCTCAGTGTCCCATCCTTTTTCTTGGCAAATAATACTGGTGAACCCCAAGGTGAGGAGTTGGCTCGGATAAATCCTTTGTCCAGTAATTATTTTATTTGCTTCTTCAATTCCACCAATTCGGAGGGTGCCATTCTATAGGTTTTCTTGTAAATGGGAGTGGTTCCAGGTGCTAGTTCAATGGTGAACTCTATTTCCCGGTCTGGTGGCATGCCTGGTAGTTCTTCGGGAAATACGTCAGGAAACTCGCACACCACTAGAACTTTTCTTAACTCTGAAATGTCCACCTTGTTCAATCTTGGTTGCCGTGATATTGTTCTTTCTTGAGCTGCAACTTTGATCGTCTTCCCGTGATGATGGGTAAGAATTACAGTCCGATTGAAGCAGTCGATAAATCCTTTGTTGGTGGTTAACCAGTCCATCCCTAGGATAACATCCAGTCCCTGATTTTCCAATACAATGAGGTTTGCCTGAAACTTTAGTCCCTTAATCTCAATAACCACACCTTGGCAGTAACTCTGAGTGATTTGCTTATTCCCGGGGGACTTGATGGTCATGGATTTTTCCAAGGGAAGAATCGAAAAACCATGTTGCAAAGCAAATTTCATTGAAATGAACGAGTGAGAAGCTCCAGAATCAAACAAAACCGTGGAAGGTATTGTGTTGACAGGGAACGTACCGAGTACGATATCCGGGGCATTCTGTGCTTCCTCCTTAGTCACATGGTTCAAGTGACCCTTCTTGTGATTGTTATTGGGGTTGAAGTTGTTTCGCTTGGGTGCTGAATTATTTCCGTTGTTGTTCGGCTTGGGGGCCGAGTTTCTTGGCTTTGGGCACTGTTTGGCATAGTGTCCTTCCTCTCCACAAGCGTAGCAAGTAACGCCTGGACGATATGTGAAATCCTTGTCTCCTGCATGAAAATTTTTGTTTGGTCGTGGAGCAATGGCTGTGGGCTTGTTTGCTCCAGTTTTCTGAAAATCAGTCTTGTTCCGGTTGTTGCGAGCATGAGTAGTCTTGTCCCTCTTGCGTTTGCAAAAATCCTCCAAGCTACGGCACTCATTTTCCAAGGTAATAGCTTTGTCCACAAGTGTTTTGAAATCCGGAAAGGTGTGCATGACCAGCTGGCATTTGAGTGCTGGTGCCAGACCGTCCAGAAATTTTTCCATCTTTTTATTTTCAGTCATATGCTCTTCGTGGGCATAACGAGATAACTGAGTAAACTGACTATTGTACTCAGTCACTGTCATGCCTCTCTGCTTGAGATCATCAAACTCCCTTGTCTTGATCTTCATAATGCTTCTGGGAATGTGCGCCCCATGAAAACCTTCCTTAAATTCCTCCCAGGTGATGTTGTTTTTGTTGGGGTGCATGTGTAGGAAATTTTTCCACCATGATGCAGCTGCTCCAGTGAGGTAGTGAGGTGCATAAAGTACCTTCTCACGGTCCGAGCATTGTGCAATAATTAATTTCCTCTCATTGTCTCGAAGCCAATCATCGGCCTCAAGAGGTCTATCAGTGTGAGAGAACGTTGGGGGACGTGTCTTCTGTAGTTCAGATAATTTTGAATGCTGCTGATATGATTCACGGTGATTTCCCATATTGATAACATGGTTCATCATTTCTTGATGCTGCTCCTGGCTTTGCTCATAAAGGCGGCATACTTGAGAAAATGCTGTTTCACTGCCTTGCTGACTTGACTGTCCCTGTGTGAAATTGTTACTTGTCTGGGTACCATAATTTTCTTCTGGCCGACCTGGCATGGAACGAGTCCAGGGACGAGGCATTTTCCACTCTGGGGTATTTTTGCAGAGGCCATGAGAAAAACTGAGTAGCAAAAAAAATTTTTTTTGCAAAGACAGAATTTTTAAAAACTCCAAGATTTTTCAAGCAAATATTTGATTGCGCATGGAGAAGGACCGCTCAGTACATATCTTACACGCGAGCCATAATTATACAATACATCACTCAGGATGTGCGTACACATTCCTGACATGTTATTTAGGCTAGTGCACTTCTCCAAGTTCCTACATGATGCGCATACAAACTACTTCTCACCAAGCCTATATACATATAAACATATCACACAAGCTGGTACATCACACTGCTGCTAGGCGCACTCAGTCGGAGATGGTAAGAACTTCCCTCGGCCTGCCGAGGGTAAGGCCCAGTGCTGCTAGAGACTCAACCTCTTCCTCACTAATAGGCTCCAGGCGCGAAGTACTGGGTTGCGGGGTTGGTGCAGGCGCGGCAGGTGGTGCGGCACGGACTGGAGTAGGAGCAATGACTTGGTCAAACTCCTCAGTGGTAGGCAGGTGGCGTGCGGTGGCTAAGATGGCAGGCGTATAGGATGCTGAGGACGAGACGAATGTCAGTGGGGGTGCTGTATGGAGGAGCTCCCTTCGGTTGGCGGAACAGCCCTGCACTGAATCCATACGGGCAGCCACAAGGTCGTCCACGAGGTTATCAAAAGCTGCCTCGAGGGCCTTGAGATACTTAACCAGCATCTCAATAGCCTCATCTCGCTCTCCCCTAGGGCAAGCAAATGCATAGTGGCAAGTGTATGGCACGTGGCATGGGAGGTAGCGGTAACGACGAGCCTTCATCGAAGGAAGAACATCCCGGAGACGAGCTATCGCCTCACGGGCAGCCATCTGCATGTCATGCCTCTCCGTAGGCATGGCCCTTCCAATAAATCGGAAGCGGCGTGACTCAGAACGTCCTCCCCTGAATTGCACCGCGACCTGGTGCATAGACAAGCTGTCGCTGATCTTGTGCTGGTAGAGTGTGAACTCCGGACGAGTTGATGGCCCGATCGCGACCTTGAAGATGGAGATGAGAAGCTTGATAAACCCCTCAGGAACATTGGCGAACACCTGCGACTCACAGTCGTTGCCAGCCATCTACAAAAGTAGACAACAATTCCGAATAGTCAAATCATAAATTTATGATGACTAACAGAAAATTGCTACAATTTGCAAAATGTCAAAATAGCAGTTATTACGCTATAAACCGATTAGCGATCGCACCTAGTGGCTTCCTACAGTCAGCCTGGCTCTGGTACCAAGGTTGTCAGGACCGGTTTTCCAATAAAACATTTATTGAAAAATCGCCCATTTCATCAGACCAGTATAGGAAAATATTCCATACTGGTAGACAAATCCTTGATACTGAATTCCAGAAGTACTAAATATAATACAAGGTTGAGCTGAGACTACTCAACAATTTATTACAAGCATGCCGATATTTTACATAAAGGCGGATATGACACAATGGGTATGGTGGCATAACTAAGAGCTCGTAATAAAAGTGGTGGTGGATATGTCATAGTGAGGTGGGTGACATGACTCCAATATCTTACAGCTCATCGAGCGCCGGAGTGGGGCCCGATGATTTATTTAGGGTAGCAGAAGCGTATATAACACAAATGACCAACTCTAGGATCGCAAGGGACTGACTGGGACTCCTCTAGGCGTCGGACTCGCTATCGTATTCTTCATCCATAAGATCGCCTTCGTCAACATCTGGCCAAATCAACAAGCCAGGTGAGTACTTTGAATGTACTCGCAAGACAGTTTGGACATAAGATATAACAAATGCAAGCATGATGCACATGAGTAGATTAGTAATGCGCACTTAGGTAAATAATTTGCACTACATGAATAAATTAAAAGGAAGTCAGGCGGTAGTCCTCCCGAAATCCCAATAAAATACTGCAGACCAATCGGGTGTCTGAAGAGACGCCTCGAGAGGTAAAAATAAAATTAACATGCCGCAGTCGGGCGTCAGGCGACACCACATAAAGGGCTTATACTGAAAAGTAAAAGACAGTACGTGCCACAGTCAGACGTCTATGCGACATCTTGAAAAGGGCTTATAATAAAAGTAAATGATGATGGTGCCACAGTCGGACGTCTGCGCGACATCACATAAAGGGCTTATATCAAAAGTAAGTAACAAGAGTGCCACAGTCGGACGTCTGCGCGACATCACATAAAGGGCTTATATCAAAAGTAAATAACAAGAGTGCCACAGTCGGACGTCTGCACGACATCACATAAAGGGCTTATATCAAAAGTAAGTAACAAGAGTGCCACAGTCGGACGTCTGCGCGACATCACATAAAGGGCTTATATCAAAAGTAAATAACAAGAGTGCCACAGTCGGACGTCTGCGTGACATCACATAAAGGGCTTATATTTCGTGGCTCATGAAAGTAACATCATTCCAATGAATAATCGTTGCATAAGCATAAACGGGTTAGTCCATCCACAGGAATAACGTTCAGCCGGATTTACCATGCTCAGTTTCATGCTTATACTCTGGAGACTGCCACTGAGACTGACACTGAGACACTGACCCTGAGATGCTATCCACGTCCTTGACCACGGACGTGGTTACTCAAATGGTTTTGACTCTGCAGAGTTGGTACTATTCAACCACAGCCAACGGATTTCAGTAGTCACAAGGACTAATTCCGTTTACGGTATTTTAGGAGAAACACATCTAACCAGTACACACCCATTCCACCTTCAGTTGCCAGGAATCACCCTAGGCAACGTTCGAGAAAAACTCTAACACGGGGAGGCCACAACCTCGAATAGCATGGGATCAAATTTATATCGCGCGCTCTAAGGGGTGCCCCCCTCTCGGTCCCAACCGGAAACACCCATGCCCCCTGACCGGATGACAGGCTTTAATCCAGGGCCATGGTACCCTCATCCCGGCCCCTCTATTTGGTGTGTACAAGGAAAGAGGTTTGCAACTGACTAAACTGTATTCTTTGCAGAAAACATGTGGCAGCACAAAAAGGAGGGGAATGAACGGGAACAAGACTTGATCCACGTTAACACTGGAGTTTTAAACGATTGATATAAGACTGGCATGCCACAACAATACCAGCTTGCAACCTATCATGCCACCACATGATCAGGTCGTATCACCATCATAAGAGCACATCATCATCGAAGCTCACTCGCAGCTTACTTGCATGAAATATCACCTTCGCAAATGCTCATATGAACATGCCATGAGAAAAATCACTCGAGCAAACATGCAAGACACTCATCATAACAAAGGTTCAAACATGCTTGCCTGGTTCATAGTAGTCGGAGTCTAGCTCGGTGAAGTTTGCGTCTCCGTCACCTCCTTCGGTATCTACGGTATAAAAGAAATCGAGCACTAAAGTAAATACCGTGCGTGTATAAAAGTTGTTCCAAATATTTTTCAAATAAATCTGATAAAAAACTAGATAGAAAAATAAAGATGACATAAAAAGAATCAAGTCAAAATCATCTTTTGTTTAAAAGATATAATGGTTTTAGTCTAGGGACCAATCTGTGATGAAACAGAAAAGTTCCAGGGGCTAGACTGAAAAAGCAGAAAACGATTCGAGTAGAAATACGCCAGACCAATAGGGGAAACATACTTTGCCCGAAGGCGCTTTCAGAAAACGATTCAAACAAAAAGGGAGAGGCTGACGAGGGGGTCCCACTTGTCATGTTCAAAAACAGAAACAGAGCTCGCCGGCGCCGAGGCTCGCGGTGGTCGCCGGCGTTGATCCACGGCGAGGTAGGGGGATCGGAGGGTACCTACGGGTTCACGGTGTCCTTCCGCGTCTGTGGGTAGTGGACTTGGTCGTCGGCGAGCACCACGTCGATGGCGGCCTTCACTCCGGCGGGCGGCGGTTCGGGCGAGGTTGATACACTCCGGAGGGGGCTGCAAACTCCAAATTGAAGCGCGAGTAAGAGGAGTGGATGCACTAGGAGGCTACTGGAGTGGTTTGAGAGGCGGGGGTGCACCCACTTGAGTGAATCTTGCCGGAGCCCGAAGCGGATCAGGGCGGCCGGAGCTGGGGAAGAAGGCCTCCCCGAGGTCTCCCCAGTGGCTCGGCGCGGTTCTTCAGAGGAGGAGGGGTGGTGCTTGGTCGAGATCGAGCTCGGGGCTTCCTTTTATAGCTGATTCGAGGCGGTGGCCGAGGACGTGATTTCTCCGGCGGTGGTTACGGCGAAGCAGTGGTCGTACGGGTTGTTTAGGCGACGGGGCATCTACTGATTGGACCACTGGCTTCATTCCACGGCTAAACCTGGTCGGACTTGGGCGATACTCCAAGTCCTCGACGGAACGGCCCTGCGGGCTCGTCGGCGGCCGTGGGCGCGCTCTGCGCCACTCAGGCCACGGCGACTGTGCTGCAGCACGCACAGGCGAGTGGATGGACATGCGGGGGCTTCTGGTGGTGTGGGCGGTGTTGGACGGCGCCATTCCCTGCTGAGCTCCTCTGACGGACGCAGCGGGCGGTTCTGTCACCGTTCACGGGGGTGGTGCTCCTCCTGCCAGCTCACCGCCGACGCTAGCATCCATCCAGACGATCATGCGGCAGGGTGGATAAGAAGAGGGAACAAGGAGCAAGGCACCAACGCGAGTACTGGCGAGATCGACGCCGAGGTTCTGAAGAAAATGACACTGTCACTGAAAAATCAACACTGAACTCTGAACTTGACAGGAACAGTGCATGTCACCTGTTCGATGATATGTTTTGGGCACGTGGAAAATTTTCCTTGAGCTGAAACTTGGTGGGGAAGTCTCTTGATGCATCTGGAGGCTGCATGATTTTTCTCAGAATTTTTGGAAAAGGAAAAATATGAATTTCACCAAATTTGGCAAATCTGGTCCAAACTTGCAGTAAGCAAATTTTGCAAATTTTGAACTGTGGACCGGTGGATCTTGATGGATCTTGGTTGAGGGTTCTAAGGACTAGCCAGGGAAATTTGTTTGGGATCAAAACTCAAAAGGAAAATAGTAGTTCCTTTGTAAATTACTAAGGGCCAATTTAAATGACAGAAAAGATTTTTGATAAAAAAATAAATAGAAATAAATTCAAGGGGGAGTTGAACTTGCTAGATTTGAAGCTTGACTTGACACAAAGTGGGAAGATGGCTTTTGGAAGGAAGATTTCAACTTAGGTCATGGCAAGAGATAATTTTTGAAAGGGGAAGAATAAACCCAAAAGTTTTTATAGGAAATTCCTTTTAATAAAAGTCATTATAAAAACCTTCCAAAAATTTATTTGTGTTGAGCCAACACAAGAAGAAATCTTCAAGGCCAAATATCAAAGTTGAAAAGAACCCATAAAAATATTTTTCATAAAAGAAATTTTTTGAGAAGGAGAGTCTTTAAGAAAAGAAATTTTTGAATAACCTCCTTTCAAATAAAGAAATTTGATAAAACCCAAATCAAAAATTTTGGGGTGTTACATAGAGTGCGGGTCACTTCAGAGCCGTTGAGGGTGATGCGCTGGCATTGGCTGGTCGCGCACGGATGCAGATCTTGAGTGGCAGCGGAGCGCTATGATGCGGTGTACGAGACCGTTGGTGAAGCCCCAGCGGCCCCGGGGGGCGGAGGCGCGACGATGTGCTCGGTGAGGTAGCCCCGGTGAGCTGGGAGACGGCGTCGGTGAAGCGCACCTGATGCGGTGGAAGTCGGTGTCTGTGAGGCACGTCGGTTGCGGCGGCCGACGTTGTCGGTGGACCACCCGGTGCGGTAGACGAGGGCGTAGATGAGGTAGCTCCGGTGCGGTGGTGAAGCGCGACCGTCGTCTTCGTCGTCGTCGTCCGACACAGAGGTGGGGAAAGAGACGAGACGAGGGGCGATTCGAACTTTGCTTGGGTTGGCGGCGAATTAGGGATTTGAGCAATCTGGGCGCGGAAGGGGACGGTGGAGAAGGGAGATTTTGCAGCGCTGGAATTGGGGCCTCCAGATATTTCAATCCGAAACGTGGAAGCGCGAACTTATTTTGTCGTCGTCCTTTTTTTTGGGTGGGTGGCTGGGTGCTACGCGTCCGTCCGAGACATGCGACCACCACGACACGACCCTGGTGCGCCTACATTTGAGAATGCAAACGAATCTTCTTTCATTTGCAAACGAATCTGTATGTATTACCATGCCCGTGTTTTCCTTGCAATAATTAGTCATTCGAAACGAGGTACTATAAATTAATTAATGAGGAGTTATTTGAAAAAAATTCGAAACGGTATCCACGCTAACGTGGATTAGAGTGTGTGTCACATAATTAGTTTTTTGAATTAGAGTGTGTGTCACATAGCGATCTCCAATTCTAACGTGGATTTCGCATTTCACTGTATCCATGCTACTTTTTAAATAGAAATTCATATGTATATGATGAATACCATGGTAGTGAGAAAACTTTTGGATGGATTCAAACATATGACCTACAAAATAGCACAACAAATCGAGTCAATGTCAACTTTTCGAAACCTAGTATGGCACGAATTCGAAATAATTACCCATATGCATGGTCCTCAGTTCAAATCTTACAATGTACACCGAATTGAAACATCGATATTAAGTCTCGTACTATCTACATTCAAATGTTGTTTTTAGCCCCCCCCCCCCCCCCCCCCGCACACACGCTACATACTTCCTGTATCGGTCAATCTTCCTCTCCTAACCACCTTAGGAAGCTATCGGTTTCCAACACACATCCATTCTTTCTCTCCATGTTTCGATCTCTAACTCTCTCAACTACACAACCCCCTTTTTCCACTCTGTTACGAAATGTATTTACCTCACACACCCGCCATTGCACCCCATGCCGAGCTCTCTCTCTCTCTCCCTCTCCCTCTCACCCTCTCGCGCTAAATACATGCATTGCCTATCTAGCCCCCCAACCTCTCGTGCGCACGCACGCACGTTGTCTATCTAGGGCACTCCCTCGAGACTGTTTCACTCTTTCTTCCGCACGGCGGGCCACACTCGCTCAATCTCGCTCTTTTTATCTGAGTCTCGTTTAACCTCGTTTTCTTTCACACACAAATGATATATCTCCCTGTTCGGGCCTTGATCGACACACTCTATACTCTCTCACACAGATTGTCTATCTAGGTCAGTCCATCGAAGCCGCCCCCACTTTTTCAACCTCATGGCGGGCCACTCTCTCTCTCTCTCTCTCTCTCTCCCCCCCTCTCTCTCTTTGTATGTCTCGATTGACCTTGCTCTTTCTTGGACAAAAACGATATATCACCATGTTTGAGCCCAATTCGACTTATTCACATTGTATACTCTCTCACGCACATTGTCTATCTAGGTCACTCTCTCCAACCCGTCTCACTCTTCCGATCACACGACGACCCTATGTGATCGATCGACCTTGCTTCCTCCCACGCACAAAATATATCTACAAGTCTGTGACTGGATCATCTCTCAAGCTCTATCTTACAGCCCTCACCCTTGCCAAAAGCTCAATCGGACAATATCTCTCCAGAGCATATATATTTGTTCCATGAATGTCGGACCACACTCACTTTGTCTCTCTATCTATATGTCTCTCGATTGACCTCGCTTTCTCACGCCGTATCTTCCACACATTGAAGCTACCTCTCCATCCCTCGCAAAGCCGGAGCTATTTACATTGCGAGGGGCACTCCAACCTTGGATTAATTTGTGTAGGCATTTATTCCGGTCGGTTTAGATTATATTTTCGTAGCATTCGGCCCACAACTACTCGAAACACCGTTGCAACCCCCGCAACTCCCCTAGTTGATTTCCCTCTGGCTCGGTCATCGCGCTCTCGCACGTCCTTTCTCGGCTTCAACGTCGCACCATGGTATTATTGCAAAAAAATCTGTTGTTCTCTTTAATTATTATAAATAAGCTACAAAACTACACACCGATAGTCCACTTGGAATGGAACAAATTTGGACCCACAAATTAAAGTGCTACAAACTACACACCGAGGGGCCCACATGTCATGAAACAAATTTGGACCCATATACAAATTAAAAAATAAAGGACGAGGATCGAACATGCGACCAGGGCCTTCAAGCCACATGTCAATAGGCAACATACGTAGAACAACAATGTTTGTTGTACCTCCCTTTGTTCACATAATGTTTTTATATTACCACAGCCTATTTAATTGATAACATGTAATATTATTTTTAGTACTATTCGCCTTCACTTACTGGTGGGTTCCATGTGTGCTCTCTCTCTCCTCCCCTTCTGCGTTTAGACGCGCGGGCATACACGAAGAACTCGCGGGCGATGTTGCCGTTGACCATATCTGGACGCATTCATAAGTTCCGGTACCAGTTTCACGTGCTAGCAGCACTAGTTAGTGTGTACGTGAAATGCACGTTAATTTGGAAGTATATTAAGTGCATGCGGATATTAAGTTGGATATTATTTGCGTGTTATTATGTGATTAGCACTATTTTGGCATGAAATTAACTGCACGCTAAACGTGTTGAGCGCTCGACATTGAAGCAGTCTAGGTCGTTGGATGACAAGGAATACATGTGGCTTGATGACATTTTATATTTAATTTGATATGGCTCTAGCAGAACATTCAATCGATCAAACCATATATTTCGTTTAGTCTGACTCCAACTTTAAATTATACGACGATCGATCTAAAATAAACGGAAATGATAAACGTTCGGATTTTAAGCATGGCAATTTGAATGTTTTTCATGGCAAATTTAGATTACGCGGCGGCGGCGGGGGCGTCTTGCGGTGGGAAGCGGCTCCTCTGCCGTGCTCTGTGTGTCGTCGGGCCACTGACCGACGGCGACGGCGGCGTCTTGCGCCGTTGTTGGCGTACTCGTGGACGTTGGACCTAGCTTCAAGGAAGGCCACAATGTTCTGGACTTCGGTCTCCAGGAGCGAGTCAACTGGCGGGAGGAGGCGACTGGCGTTGGTGCAAGGAAGCGGTCGACGGCGGCCATCCATGCCGCTAAGGGGGGCACTGGCACCCGCGCGGGGACAGGCGCTATCAACAGCGCGGCGGAGACATTCGTGTGCACGGGCACCGGCACGGGCACGCACGTCAGTGCACGCACAGGCGCATGCGCTGGCAGGTGCACGGGCACTGGCACGGGCGTGCGTGTCAGTGCACGCGCAGGCGCATGCGCTGGCAGGTGCACGAGCGCATGAAAGTCAGTGGGGACCTCGTGGAACCCCGTGGCATCAAGCTCGGCAACAATGTGCGGCTCCCAGCCCATCAATGCCACGGGGATGGGCGTTGGCGCAGTCGGGGCGACGGGAGCCAGAAAGGGAGTGGGGACAGGCACGGCGCCTTCCCGCAAGGCCAGTTCAAGCTCGTCCCAAAGCGCCTTATGTTCTTGAGACTCCGGCTGGGTGTCTTCCTTAGGAAACTGGAAGACTAAGGGCAGACCATCGTGATGCGGCATGGCGTACATTTAGGTCAGGCTGGTTGGAGGTAGACGACAGGAGAATCGGAGAGGAAGAGAGAAGATTGTAGCGATACCGGGTAGTGCGGGGTTGATTTTAAACTACGGCGCCGGCAACATTAAAAGTGGGAGCAGTTGGGACGAAGGTGGGCGGCGGAGCCTGGTCAAAGGGCTCGCCTCCCGGTGAGCCTGCACAGCGGTCTGCTCGCACACCTCCCTGTCAGCCGGCGCAGGGGTCTGCTCGCACGCCTCCCGTCGACTCACACGCTTGCTCGGACGGCACCTGCCGATGAGAAGCGAGACTCGTGGTGGCACGTAAATGCCCACGGTTTCAATAGTGAAAGCGTTCGCCTTAACGTGACATGTCTTTGTTCCAAAATACCTTGGCTCTTCATTTGTGCAACTTGTCATAAGCAGCTTGTCTCAAATTGAAGAAAAAAATTACGAAGTAATATTTGTGCCATATCAAGTGACCATGCTCAGTTTCAAGAATTTATGGTCACTTTTGGATTTTCTGAAATTTAAGATCCAGGATTCGAAACAATATCATAACCTGCATCATGCAATAAATTTTCAAGCCATACATTTGTCCTGTTGTATTTCTTAAGAAAGGATTTGGTCAAACATTTTGCTTAGTTAGACTTCAGACAAGTTATATATGCAAAGCCAAAGGATAATCCCTCCGTACCAGTGCATTGCCTGATATATTAACTCAAGTACTAGGCACGAACAAACGGGCTCAATTCTGTGCTCATCCTGGTGTAGTAGTAGTACTACTACTAGGCAATGCAGTTGACGGGTGACCTTGGCGAGCGGCGACCGAGGGAATTGAACCGTGCTCGGCACGGTAGGTAATGTTGTCTAGTTACTTTTTTTGAACACAACGTTGTCTAGTTACTAAAGCATCCCTCCGTTGTTCATCGGTAGTCATTATGGACCGGGGACATGAGTGGAATTTCCTAGGGCTGGAATTCTGGCCGCCAGATATTTCGACTCGAAACGCGGAGGCTCGACTGGTTGGGGTTGCCTAATGTGCGTACCACGCACGCCACCAGAAGGACACGAGCCTGGTTTTTTTTTAGGATCGACACGAGCCAAGGTCTGGCTGGTACGCAGTTGGGTCCTACCATTCGAGAATACGAAAGGAACCTTTTAAGTTGCCGAACGAATCTATGTGTATTACAATGCCCGTATTTTCCTTGCAAATACTAATCTCAATGTGGTAATTGATTTATGACGAGTTGTTGAATTAGAGTGAGTTTGTGATATAGTGATCTCAACGTGGATTTCACATTTCATGGTATCCCTGCTAAGTTTTTCAATGCAAATGACACCCACACACGAACACAACAACAATCCAATAAGTATAGTGCATCTATTTTTCCAAACCATGCATGTATGACACGAATTCAAAAATACTCCTTCTGTTCCTAAATATTAATCTTTTAGAGATTTCAACAAGCGACTACATACGGAGCAAAATGAGTGAATCTACACTCTAAAATATGTCTATATACATCCGTATGTGCCAGCCCACTTGAAATCTCTAAAAAGACTAATATTTAGGAACGAAGGGAGTAAAATGTAAGACATGCATGGTCCTCAATTCAATATTTAAAACGAACATGAAACTGAAACATGAATATTAAGTCTAGTAGTACAGTACATGCAAATGTTGTGTTTAATTAGGCGGAGCTATGATTGTCGGGGGTCACCCCCTCGACCTTAGATAAAATTGTGAAGCTCTGTTTAGGGTTGTTTAGATTATATTTGTCCCCACCCTCCCAACCACCGATTGGTTGTGCACCCCCACCCCTCGAAGCTCGTATCACCGTAGCATCTAAGATGAAGGAGGACATCATATTCTCCTGTATGTAAGAATATCATGTGCTACCACACCTTAGATGCTTTGGTGATACAAGCTCTTTGGAGCCGTTGGATTTGTGACCCAACGCCTCCTCGGTGGTTCGAATGGTTTTTTGCAGAAAAGCCCCCAAAGAGTTCGGCCACTGCTTACAAGCACGAAGACTGCTCAGATGCCATTGGATCTCAGATCAAACAACCTCGAAGCTCGTATCACCGTAGCATCCAAGCTGCGAGAGCACCTTATGTTTTCTTGCACGAGAGAATATGAGGTGCTCCCGCACCGTAGATTCTATGGTGATACGAGTTCACGAAGATCTAACGGCCCACAGTAGGAGGTTTGAATGTTTTTGCAATATACTGCCGAGAGAGTTTGGGAATTGCGCAGAAAGTACAAGTACGACGCATGTGCCATCTGATCACTGATCATACGACCTAGATGCTCATATCACCGTAGCGGGTAATTAAGCTACGGGGAGCACCTAATATGAGCAACGGGGAGCCGTTGGATCCAAGATGCAGCGGCACACACGAGGCCTGAATGTTTTATTTGCAAAAAAACCTTTGGAGAGTTTGGAAATTGCGCATAATTACAAAGACTACTCCCAAGCCATTGGATCTTACTTCCAACGGTGTAAAAACTCGTATCACCATAGCATCCAAGCTGCGGGGTGGATGTGATATTCTATGCCGCTGTCATTTTTGTTCGTAAACTTGCAAAATACGTGTAACTTGTGCCGTTACTGGTCTAACCGCGCAAAGTGTTTGTGAAAAAAAACCATCCTACACTGAAATATCGGAACAACACACGGGGGTCTCACTTGTCATTAATCAAATTTGGACCTAAAACTAACAAATCTGAAAGACGAGATTCGAACTGGCAACCTGGACTACAAAGCGTAAGTCGATAGCCTGAAACAACAACGGTTGTTGGCTTTGTCCTATAACTTGATTTTATACAGTATTACGTTGAGTAGAGTAGATGGAGTGCCTCGTCTACACGTGCATGACCGTTGACTCACTTACTGGTGGGTCCCAGTTCTGCGATCTCTCTCTTCTCTCCATCGTCTAACCTTTGCACGGGCACACACGAAGAGCGGCACTAGCTTGCCATGGTGTTATTACAACTAAAAAAAAGCTTGGAAAGTAGAAGAATCGCCTAGAACAAGAGACGTTGTGGCTGGTCGAGACGGAGCTAACCACACCTATCCTCCGTGCCATGTTAGCATGATGAAGCTGTTTGGCTAGTGGGGTGTTTTCAACCGACTGGCTGGGTCCTGAGGTCGAACCATAGGTACTATGTCTGATACAGTAAATTTTTACACGCACATTTTTCCTCCGTGCCGAGACATGGCACACCCTACCGCGCGGTTTCGGGGTCCTCCCGGGTGGTGCACGCATATATTCTTCCTGACGTGGGACGCCCTACCGCGCGTTTTCGCCGAAGCAAGTAAATAAATGAGTCGTCAAATCATGAAAGACCACTTTTCCCGCCGAGTACATCAGTGAATCACGATGGCTAGCTAGTTGGGCTAGTTCGACCGATTAGCTAGGCCGGCGCCACATTTATTTTTTCACCCCTTTTTTATCTACTTGCCGGCAAGTAAATTTAAACATCCACCGCGGCGTTGCTCTGGTGTTTGAGTGCGGCAGGATTTTTAATTTTTTGATTGACGGGAGCAGGCGCGGCAGGATTTTTAATTTTTTGATTGACGGGAGCAGGCGCGACAGCAATTAGTCACGATGACTCCGCCTGTAAAACCCACTGCTCCCTGATGTGAGAAGTCGTCGACTGGTGTTTTACCATGGTGAAAACCAAAAGATTCCCCGCTCCTAGGCTGGCTCCCTCCGCCTTCCCGTAGATTGCATTGCCTTTCAGCCGTTTCGCCCCCTGTATCACCAACGTCGTGCGCCTCCTGAAGCAGAGGGACTTCGGTGGTGTTTAGGCGCCCTCTTCATGGGCATGTCCATGTCTCGGCACAAAATGACCGTTGGATCAAACTCAGACGGTGCAGATCAGTCACTGTAGCACAAAGCGTGTGGGTGTGTTTGGTTGCATTCTCATCTCAATATAGTGTGTAAGTCACCTTACGAAAACCAAATAATCCCAAAACACTTAGGCACGGTACATTAACTCCCTCCCCGTTTCTTGTTTTGTGACCTATCAACCAATAAGAAACATGGGCCATGCATGCTTTCAATGACTTGACACTAATAAACATGACATGCAGTGGTTAGTTCATTGCATGCAATGCTATTAATTAGCAAAAGACATTAAGTTTTCTCGTTTTCCTCTCCGCCTTGGTTGCAGTGCACAACATAAGATGACTTACACACCTAGACGGAGTAATTGTTTCCTCTTCGTGTATTTGTGTTAACCTACTAGTGTGGACTGATGCACCCTTCATGCACTCTGCCAAACACCCAAAAGTGGGTCGAGAAGGGAACTTTTGCTCCCATCCCGTGCACCCTTCATACACCCTGCCTAACACTATTCGTGCTTCATATGGTTCATGTTTCATGGAGTACTGTAGCACCGTACTCTCCGTGCGCTGTAGACCTAGTTCTGTTAACATTGATCTCACCGTTCATTCTCGACCGGACAGTCGAGAAAGAGGTACTATGTTACTACATAACTGTTCATATAGTTGACATGCGCACAACATCATTTGTCGTCGTCATATCTTACTACACTAGCAACAAGATTATGTAGTACTGACGTATGAACCACTGCACATGCCTAGTAGTAGGAGCACTGTGTATGTTCAAGTGGCTGCCGTGTTTCACACTCCTCCGTCGTAAGAGTGGAAACGCTGGCTGTAATCATTTTTTTCTTCAGAAAAACAGTGGGCACGCTCTACCGGGCGGATCCTCCTCCAGCCATGCACTAAATTACTCACTTACGCCGACGTGTGGGACAGCTAGCATTGGGTTCCACCAGCCATGCACTAAATTACTCCGTAGTAGAGTGACGGTAGACTACCCCGATCGAAGCGCCGCAGTAATGCCCAATGAGCCATCAAATCACAAAACCCCCTCCTTTCCAGCAGTAAGTTGGACGGACGAAGCAACCATCATTTCACTCTTCTCTCTCAGCTTCGTCTCTACCCAACCCTCGTTTCTCCCTCATCCTTTTCCTCATTTCTTCAAGAAAACCCCGACCTGCTTCTGCCATTGTTCTTCTCTCCCAATGAAGGAAAGGTGATCACATCAATGGTGTTGATTCTGGCCAAGGCCAGGTCCTGCAACCCCAAGACTGATCCTATAACTCCCTCTCTTTTCTTCTTTTGGGTTTGTGATTATGGTTTCTTTTCTTTTATTTCTATTTGACAGTTTCTTGATGGACGCTGGAGCACCAGCCGAAGTGATGTCTATGGCTCTGGCCAAAACCGTCGAGGCTCATGGTACGAAGAAGCGCAAGCACCCCGCCGAGACTACCGCAGACAAGCTCAAAGCCATCGCCCTGTCCAAGCCCCCCTCTCCGGGATCCTTCATTAAGCAAGTCCAGGTAATATCTCTTCTTGACAATCTTTTTCTCGATCTTGATCGTGTTTTTTCATCTAACACGCAGTACTAGTACTAGTAGTACAACTTTCTGGGTGATCTTGCATGTGATTTTTGTGTGCCAAATGACGGTTCTAAATTCCTCTTTTGACCAAAACATGCGAGAGGTTGACACTGATTTCTTATAGATTACTTTCAACTACTCCCTCTGTCCCAAATTTCTTGTCTTAGATTTGTCTAGATACGGATGTATCTAATACTAAAATGTGACTTGATACATCCGTATCTAGACAAATCTATGACAAGCATTTTGGGATGGAGGGAGTACTTTATGAACATCAGTGCTACCTTTGAAGAGGGTATATTTGCCTCAGTAACTTGTGTTATGGATATTGCAAGTAATCCCTCTGCTCTCATGCCTTTGAAGACATGTTCTAGTGTCTTTGTTCACTCATTTCTGTGCGTACATGTAGTCATATATGGAGTACAATATCGAAAATCATCTTATATTTCTGAACGGAGGTAGTAATAAAATATGGTTTCTGTTTGAATTAGAACCAGGTCCGCGGTGGAGATGAAGTTCTCAAAGTCATGCCGTGTTAACTGGAAGACCTGAGGATGAGTTCTACTGCTAAACTATCCAGCTGCTGTGTCCTTGTCACCACGTGTCCTGAACTAGTGTTTTCCTATAGCATTGTTGTCAGGCGTGTTCTCGAGTCTGTACTTGACCACAACAATTTCCTGGCTGTGCCTTCGATTACGAAGGGTGTGGTTCTTGTAAAGCTTCCCACCAAATCTGATGCCGCCTGTCTTCATGATCATGTTTATGAGTGGAAAGACCACTCTATGAGGTTCCCCAAGGTTGACAAGATGGTGATGGTGCATGTAGAAATCTCTCACGAAGTCCATGGCCTAGTCAGTTATGCAGGGTTCATCCCATAGGTCGGTGGCAAGAATAGTCCGCAGAGTTTAATTAGTGCAACTTTGCTTGTCTGTAGTAAGTACTATTATTCAGTACTTGATTTGTGTTTGTGAACCCTGTATTGTTTATTAGTACTGCCGCTTTTGGTGTGTGGTCAGTCCTGAGAACAGTCTATGTTAATGTCTGTCCACTCAATTCAGTCTGTATATTTTGAAGTATCCAGATCATCTTTTTTGTGAGGACGGTTTATTAATTATGGTTACACTCCAATATCTGTATGCATTGCAGGGTTTATCGCACCCACCAGGATTTCCAGTCCTATGGATGTTCGGTCCATACGATTTGTCACGACCTTTGGACTGTCCTGCTTGTGGGAGTAGGCGGGGCCCCTGCATGCCACCCGTAGTTGGACGATCAATCTTCTGTTTAGTACTTCAACATAGTGATTTCCTGGTAAGGATTCACTCGTGTCACATCAAGTAAATCTTATTGATTTACTGTCTAAATCTTATTGATTTAATGTCATGTTTTCTTTCTTTTCCTGCAATTTTACGATGCAGGTTTTGCCATGTGACATTCATCACTTCTTATGTCGTGTCAGTAATGAAGGCACTGTCCATCACTTATATTACTGGAAAAAATTGGATCAGTCTGTTGTCTGAGTACAAGCTGAATCCCTATGATGAACTGCAGTTTGGTTTAACAAAAACGCCACAATTAGTCCTTCTTGCGTTTAAAAGAAATGAAGAAAAAAATGGATCACGGTCACGAAGCCTAGTCAAGTTAGAAAGCTGATCATACCAGACCAGCCACGATCGCCGCTGTCTCGCACATCGGTACCACCTTCAGCAACGGATCGAGCACCGGCAGTTGCTCTAGCACTGACGGCGGCAACAACTTAGTCTAATCCAGCTGAGGATTGGGCACCGACCGCGTCAGCGGATTAGGCTGATCTACTGGAGGATCGGGCATCGACACCGGCACCAGCTCTACAGGGAGCACCATCTCCGGCAGCAGCAGCGGCTTCGGCACCTGCACCAACACATGCACTTGCACCTGCTCCGGCCCATGCATCGGCAACCGAACGAGCAATTGCACTGGCAACAGACTGGGCTGCAGTTCACACTTCATATACCAAAGTCCTCACAAAAACCGACATGTCCACCTTCTTGGTAAGCATTGGTCGCCCAAGTGTTTCGTTCTTTTTTATTTCCATGTTGTTTCGTATGATTCACTGTGTTGATCTAACTGTTTGGGTATGTCTTCTTGTTTGCAAACAGAGAATTCCTAGAGCAACGAGGGAGTCGTTCAACAATCTGGGCGACAGCGGCCAAGTTTCTCTTACCATGCGCAGCCTTGGTGTGAATGAACCTGCTCAATATACCGTAAGTACAAAGGATGGTTGCATGATGATTAATGCTAAAGGATGGTCATGGGTCAAATCTAAATCATATCTTGCGGTAGGGGATGATATCAAAATCGAACTTTCTCGACAAGGAGAGCTGGTCCAAATCAACTTTCAAATTCTTCAGTACTGCCGAACTGATCTATTCTCGTCTATACCGTGTTAAAAAAACTCTGTTTTTATAATTATATATGTTATATATATTCCCCTTGATTTTTCTTATGTATAAAGTTGTGATATAAAAGATCTTTATATTTCTTTACAGAGGGAATATCTCTCTGTCAAAAATATATTTATGTGTAATAACTAGTTACTCCTATCTTTCTACTTCCTTGCGCTGATATGTGGGGCATTCGGCAACGGGGTCCACATGCCATATGCACCAAATTAGAGTGCACAACTGCACGGTAGACACACCCCGGTCGTAGCGCCGCATTAATGCCCAATGAGACGTCAAATCACAAAAACCCCCACCTTTCCAGCTTTAGCAGTAAGCTGGACGGACGAAGCGGCAATATTTCACTCGGCCTGAATCCCTTCTCCCTTGTCTGCTTGTTCAGACAAAACCCCCGCTCGGCGATTGCATAGGGTTTTCTCATGGAGAACCTGGTACGAATTCTTCATCCATCCCCGATAAATCCAAGTCCCTTGGTCGCGGGTACTCCTAGGATGGCAGCCACCGCCGTTGATGCATTCTCTTCCTACTGAATCTAGTATGTTTCATTTGCAGTGCCCAAAGTGCGAGGACCCTACAGGTTTCGGCGCCCTCGGCGAGACGCCACACTTGTTCCTTCTCATCCTAACACAGGATTTAAAACACGCACAGTATGTTCGTAGAATCCTCTTTTCTATCCGGGATGGTGGGGTTTTTTGAACATGATGTCGACTAATTTGGAAATTTGGATTGCTATATTTGGATAAAAGGTACTAGTACCATGGTCAACACTGACGTGACGAAGGAAAGTATTTCTAGATTTGGATATAGGGAATACATTGTGTTCTCATATTATTTTTCCTGCAGTGCATTCCTTGCTCTGCCAGAACACATGTACTCAAGATGCTCGGCCTTGCCATAACTGAATACACCAGTTTAATGGTAACAGTGAAGACAAGCCATGGATATAAGTTTCGAGTTGGGTTCATGAACCAAGAAGATCGCTGCTTTTTTTATGGCCGAACTTGGATAAACTTTCTCAGGTGTTACGGACTGAAAGTTGGCGCACGAATGTTGATGGAAATAGCAGAACCTGGTCTCATCTTCATTGCGATCTTCCACCCCGACGTCGTTCCAATTGTTCATCGTATCTGTTTCTTGCTTGTTCCCTCGATTACTTCTTAATCCACCTATTCTGTCTAACTGATCACAATTTAACTTTAGAAGTAGCAACGGATCTTTCACGAGGATGCTACTTCTAACTAATATTTTCTTATAATTGGTGGCACGTGTAGGTTTTTTCAGAGTTAAGCAGGCTGCTCGTTTGTTATTCTGTAACAACTCGGCTGTTACTGATGGCACTGAAGTTGACTGGGACGACATCCACAAGTTCCTACACTTTATTGATCGTCTTGAGGTCCTTGTGGGGCGTTTCAATGGTGGAAGGCCACGTGGGATATGTGTGCCACTGCTGCACTCGTTGAACAGGTCCAACTGTGTCGAGAAACTTATGGTACGAGCTATTTTCTGTTATATATGTTGTTCATAAACTATTGCTTATACACAGTTTTACAGCTGTGATCTTCTTGAAACAGAAACTGCCCAGTTCTATTGTTCCTATACAGATGCCTGACCATGGTCGTGTCAGACTTGCGCTTGGTCACAACATGATGTTTATGCCGACCTACTCCATTCCCCTTGGAGGTGAAAAGATACTTATTCATGGGTGGTCTCAAATAATGAAGGCCCGTCCATCTTGGAGAATAGGACAGAAGATTATGTTCCTCTTTTCCATGGATCTAAAGCAAATATCATGTTTATTAACCAAATTGCGAGATGAAGCCACTTTTAGAAGGTTGTGGATGCGCGGGGTGGCGCCTGGGCCTTGTCCTGGGGCTTGGCAGCCTCACCCTTGGTTAACTGTAGGCAAAGTAGCACTGTTCGAGGCGTGCTTTGTATGGTTCAACCTGTATAAGTACTCATACTGCTTTCAGCTATGGTTGTTAAGTGCCCCTGCCGGTTTCAGTTAAGGTTGTTAAGTACTCCTGCTGCTTTTACAGTCTGTCGTGTTTCTTCAGTCCTGTCTTCCTCCGGCCGCCAAAACCAAACCAGCGCCAGCGGGGCCGCCTGCTTCCGCCTCCCACGGTTGGCTGCGCCTCAGCGCACACATTGCCGCCCCACCGTCTCCTAAATCGTTAACACCGACGTCCGAGGCCTCGTCGTCGTCCTCCGCGCGCTTTGGTGCGCTCGTCGCGGCGCCGCCCTCTTGCGTTGTCAACATGGTCGACAAACAACAGGAATCGACAGAAGTACGTGGAGAGGATGACATTAGGGCCCACCATGTCAGCGTATGGAAAAATAAAATGCTTCCTCCTAGTGTTTTCCTGACATCTGGGACCCACAACATTGTGAGCGTATATAGTCAATAGACAAGAGAACATCACAAGATCGGCTGACACCTGGGACGCGGCAGCTTGAGCAGTATTTTTTTTGTTATTGTTGAGATGGAGCAGGGTTTGAACTGGGCAGTGGCCCGTCTAGCCCAGGTTTATATTTTATTTTCACCATGTGACCAGCCCAACTATTTTTTCTTTGTGAAAATGAGCCCAGTTTATTTTTTCTGAAGAATACCCAATCCAGGCCTACTTATTTTTCTACGCCCTGATGGGCTGCAACTCTTTCAAGACACCTGCAAATCTTGAAAGTAATATGAAATGGGTTGTAAATATAAAAACAGATGACAAATTGGCAATTACTTTATAATTTCTGAATTTTTTCACATTTTCAGATTCCTATTTCACTGGGCATTAACCTAATTCAAATATATCTTCAAAGTATTTTAAATCTGGCTCAACATTTCGGTATTAAAAATAGTTTGGAACCCACAGAAATATGAGAAATTGGCCCTGGCCAACCAAAAAAACGGACTGCAATAAAATGCATAAGAAGTCGCAATGAGCTATATATAAATTATTAAAAAAAGAGGGAATGGTCTGACTTATGGGCCTATTAAGTTGACGTGTATGCAAGATTTTTTTAGTTATTATATACGTCAACAAACGATTCTAGCAGACATAACCGTTGAATGTCAATCCAACGGCCGTCGTGTTTCTTCAATCTCTGATCTTCTTGCTACAGCCGCCAAATCCAGCGCCGGCGGGACCGCCTGCTCCCGCCTCCCGTGCTGGCCTCACCGCCCCCTACTACTCCCATTGCTGGCCAGGGCATCCCTCTACTCACCCACACCCCCTGTTATTCTGCGGCGACAACAACTTCACACCGCAGCCGAACCAGTGAACCCTCATACTCCTCTCCGCGTGGGCATCCACTATCGCGTCTTCCCCGGCTCCGTGTCGTCCCCTTCCTAGGCCTCACCATCGTCCACCACCCTGGTGCTCTTGGCGCGGCGTGGTTAATGTGGTCAAGGAACGACTTCCATCGGAAGAGTACTATCGTGGAGAGGCTGACAGTTGGGTCCACGGCAGCCGCAAGGAAGTGCCTCCTTATTACGCGGAAAATAATTATTCCTCCACCTGACAGCAGGGACCCACCGGACGGGCAACTGTATTTCGTGAAAAAACATTTCCCCCTGACTGCTGGGACCTACCAGCTACACCTTCGCACGCAAGGAAGTGCGTCTAGGCAAAAAAAAATGTTTCGCCCCCCTGACTGCTGGGACCCACTAGCTACATCTTTGCACGCAAGGAAGTGCGTGACAGTCGGGACCCACCTGGTCGAAGCGTACGTAGCGTTGTAATTCTGGTCGCGAACGTGTACGTACATACTGGTCGATGTAGAGGCGCGCACATGTCGTAGTAGAGGCGCGCACGTAGCATGTACACGTACGTACAGTGGCCAGTGTGGAAGAAAGAAAATACGGCCATGTACATACATACGGGCAGAGTCTCGAACGCCTACTCGCGCATACGTACGGCCAGGGCTCGTGTACATGGCTGGGTCTGAATGGAGAAACAACGTCGTCGTTGTGTTCATGGGGAGCCAACCGGCTGGGGCGGAACGGAATGCGTCGTCGTGTTCATCGGGAGGGCTTGGACGGAACAGCCGATGGAAACGAGGCCTGGCGTACCGCAGAACGGAGGAAACGACCTTGTGTTCGACCGGCCACGTTCGAAATGGGATCCTGTTCATCAGGAGGGGTCTAGCGTACCGCAAAACAGAGGAAATGGACCTCCTACGGTCGAAACGGGGGTCCTGTTGATCGGGAGGGGTGTGGCGTACCGCAAAACGGAGGAAACGGACTTGTGTTGGAGCGCTACGGTCGAAACGGGGGTCCTGTTCATCGGGAGGGGTTTGGTGTACCGCAAAACGGGACTCCACGGGATACTGTTCATCTCCACCGTCGACCCCCTCCAGCCTCCACGGGCTACTGTTCATCCACCGTCGACCTCCTCCAGCCTCCACCTGCGTTGTTCATCCACGGGCTCCTGTTCATCCAGCCTCCACCGCGCGCTACTCCACCGGCTACTGTTCAACCAACCCTCTCCACGGGCTCCTGTTCAACCACCCCTTCATGGGCTACTGTTCATCCTGCCCTCCACCGTCTACTGTTCATCCTGCCCTCCACCGTCTACTGTTCATCCTGCCCTCCACGGGGTGGTCCTGTTCATCCTGCCCTCCACGGGATCCTGTTCATCCAGCCCCAACCGGCTCGAACGATCGGGGTCCTGTTCATCCACCCCTACTGGCAACTGTTCATCCAAACCCCCCAGCAATGCTCACTGTTCATCCAGAGGCAACGCCACGGTGTCCTGTTCATCCACCCCCACCGGGAACTGTTCATCCGAACCCCCCTAGCAAAGCTCACTGTTCATCCAGAGGTAGCATCGATCGGCTTCAGTTAGCAGCAGTAGCGAAGGAATCACTCGATTGGGTTCAGTTAACAGCCATCGATCGATCGCTCGGGTTCAGTAACGCGTAGCCTGCAGTGCAATCGCTTGGGTTCAGTTAGAGCCCAACGCCTCGCACACACGCGCGTACATACGAGAGAAACGCGCATCGCTCGGCCCCCGACTGTTGGGGATCGTTGCAGAAATTAAAAAAATTCTACGCATCACCAAGATCAATCTATGGAGTTTACTAGCAACGAGAGGGGTGTTGGAAATATGCCCTAGAGGCAATAATAAATGGTTATTATTATATTTCTTTGTTCATGGTAATTGTCTGTTGTTCATGCTATAACTGTGTTATCCGGAAATCGTAATACACGTGTGAATACATAGACCACAACGTGTCCCTAGTAAGCCTCTAGTTGACTAGCTCGTTGACCAATAGATAGTCATGGTTTCCTGACTATGGACATTGGATGTCGTTGATAACGGGATCACATCATTAGGAGAATGATGTGATGGACAAGACCCAATCCAAGCATAGCGCAAAGATCGTGTAGTTCGTTTGCTAGAGCTTTTCCAATGTCAAGTATCTTTTCCTTAGACCATGAGATCGTGCAACTCCCGGATACCGTAGGAGTGCTTTGGGTGTGCCAAACGTCACAACGTAACTGGGTGACTATAAAGGTGCACTACGGGTATCTC
The DNA here is from genome assembly GCF_018294505.1 of Triticum aestivum. Taxonomy (NCBI): domain Eukaryota; kingdom Viridiplantae; phylum Streptophyta; class Magnoliopsida; order Poales; family Poaceae; genus Triticum; species Triticum aestivum. The sequence continues at coordinate 484,784,668 of NC_057811.1, forward strand.
CGAAAGTGTCTGTTGGGTTGGCACGAATCGAGACTGGGATTTGTCACTCCGTGTGACGGAGAGGTATCTCTGGGCCCACTCGGTAATGCATCATCATAATGAGCTCAATGTGACTAAGGCGTTAGTCACGGGATCATGCATTGCGGTACGAGTAAAGAGACTTGCCGGTAACGAGATTGAACAAGGTATTGGGATACTGACGATCGAATCTCGGGCAAGTAACATACTGATTGACAAAGGGAATTGTATAAAGGATTGATTGAATCCTCGACATCGTGGTTCATCCGATGAGATCATCGTGGAACATGTGGGAGCCAACATGGGTATCCAGATCCCGCTGTTGGTTATTAATCGGAGAGGCGTCTCGGTCATGTCTGCATGTCTCCCGAACCCGTAGGGTCTACACACTTAAGGTTCGGTGACGCTAGGGTTGTAGAGATATATGTATGCTGAAACCCGAAAGTTGTTCGGAGTCCCGGATGAGATCCCGGACGTCACGAGGAGTTCCGGAATGGTTCGGAGGTGAAGAATTATATATAGGAAGTCAAGTTTCGGCCACCGGGAGAGTTTCGGGGGTTACCGGTATTGTACCGGGACCACCGGAGGGGTCCCGGGGGTCCACCAGGTGGGGCCACCTATCCCGGGGGGGCCCCGTGGGCTGAAGTGGGAAGGGAACCAGCCCCTAGTGGGCTGGGCGCCCCCCCATGGGCCTCCCCCCATGCGCCTAGGGTTGGGAACCCTAGGTGGGGGGGCTTCCCACTTGCCTTGGGGGGTACTCCACCCCTTGGCCGCCGCCCCCCCACCCTAGATGGGGTTTGGCCGGCGCCCCCCTCCCAGGGAGCCTATATAAAGGGGGGGAGGGAGGGCAGCAACTACAGCCTTGGGCGCCTCCCTCCTCCCCTGCTACACCTCTCTCTCTCTCGTAGAAGCTCGGCGAAGCCCTGCCGGCATCCCGCTACATCCACCACCATGCCGTCGTGCTGCTGGATCTCCATCAACCTCTCCTTCCCCCTTGCTGGATCAAGAAGGAGGAGACGTTGCTGCACCGTACGTGTGTTGAACGCGGAGGTGCCGTCCGTTCGGCACTCGGTCATCGGTGATTCGAATCACGGCGAGTACGACTCCTTCATCCACGTTCATTGGAACGCTTCCGCTCGCGATCTACAAGGGTATGTAGATGCACTCCCTTCCCCTCGTTTCTAGTATACTCCATAGATGCATCTTGGTGAGCGTAGGAAAATTTTAAAATTATGCTACGATTCCCAACAGTGGCATCATGAGCCAGGCCTATGCGTAGTTACTATGCACGAGTAGAACACAAAGTAGTTGTGGGCGTTGATGTTGCCAATTCTTCTTGCCGCTACTAGTCCTATCTTGTTTCGGCGGTATTATAGGATGAAGCGGCCCGGACCGACCTTACACGTACGCTTACATGAGACTGGTTCCACCGACTGACATGCACTAGTTGCATAAGGTGGCTAGCGGGTGTCTGTCTCTCCTACTTTAGTCGGAACGGATTCTATGAAAAGGGTCCTTATGAAGGGTAAATAGAAATTGGCAAATCACGTTGTGGTCATACTGTAGCGACCAGACCTCAAATGGCCTGTGCAGCTGTGCACCAGTGTCATCCCTGGATCAGTAATGCTGACACGCACAGTACATATGGAGGATTTATAACAGAGTAGCAATCACACACTTATTACATCGAATAACTCCGAAGAGTTTAAGTATGATAAACATGGCTTAAGGCCATCTAATACGATAACAGCGGAAGACTTGGAAGATAAGTGAGTCCATCAACTCCAGCGGCATCACTGAGTATAAGACCACGACCTAAGACACCTTACTCGTCGTCTGAAAAGTCTGCAACATGAAACGTTGCAGCCCGGAAACGGTTCAGCACATGGAATATGCTGGCAAAGTAACACATAGAGAGCAATGAATCAATAATAATGCTATACTACATGCATATATGGCTGGTGGAAAGCTCTATGGTTACAGTTTTTGCGAAAAGCCAATTTTATCCTACCACAAAGGAATAAATTTTATTTAACTATCATGGTGGTTGAAACATTGAGAAGGTACCTCCAACTCAATCCCAATCAAGTGTCATCATTAACCCAACAAAATTAATTAAAGTATCACGGTGATGAGATTCAAATGATAATCCAGGTACTAGATACTCAAGTTGTCCATAACCGGGGACACGGCTAATCATGATCAGTTTCTACACTCTGCAGAGGTTTGTGCACTTTTCCCCACAAGACTCGATCGCCTCCGCTTGATTCTCGCACTACATGATGTTTGAGAAACGGATGACCGAGACACAGTCTTTCAGAAACAATCACTCTCTACTCTGGATGGACCGGTACACCTACATTCCCCTACATCTGCTAGTCCACCTCTTCAAGAGATCCTGTAACCTACTCAGCTATGCTAGAGCCCATAATAGCTTGTGGCTGCACACGGAAGTTTCTAGCATGAATAATCTTATGATCCCTTTGAGCCTGGGTGGCGGACCTTATAAAATCAGACAACACTGGGTTCTCCAGGTGCCTCAATCCACCCAGATGTGAGTTTTAGTTGCCACCTTAAGTTGAACCATTAATAAGCATCTCACATCTGTCATGAATATCTCTCAAACCCAATCCACGTCTACGAGCATAGCATGGCAATAATAAAAGCAATGTAGAAGTAACTCCCAAGGGTTTGATATATAAAACAGGTAATAGGTACTACCTCAACTACTTCCCAAAACCCACAGTTTATTTAGATCCTAATCATGCAATGTGTTTGAGGGTAACAGATCTAATGCAGTAAAACTGGGTATGGAAGGTATATGATCAAAGTGTTACTTGCCTTGCTGATGATCCGCAAAACCTAGCGAGTCGAAGTAACAAGCGGCACACTCCGGGTACTCTATCGCAAACAAACAAGCATACAATCAGTACTCATCTAATGCACAAGTAAAACTCGAATGAAAGATCCAACCAGAAAGTTCAACTTAAGAACTCCGGTTTGCAAAAAGAATCAACTCGAAAGAAGCAACGAAAGTCAAACGGCGAAAGAAAGAATCTTCGTTTGCTAATCTGGATCTAGGTCAAATTTTACTGTAGCAAAAACTTGTTTGAGTAGGTTAAACGGAAAGAGAATTTCGAGACGAAACTCTAGGCGCTTGAATCGCCTGATTCCGATAAACGAGCGAGAAGTTAAACAGAATCGAAGATTCGATCAGAAATCGGATCCGAGAAAATAATCGAGAAAATCCGACGAAAAAAGAAAAACGGACGAACGGTTAAATAACGGACGTTCGTTAACAGAGAAAAACCGACGAACGCGTTCGTTAAAACGAACGGTTCGGTGAACGCTCGCAAAATAATAAACCCGAAAAAAAAAACCGATCTAGGTTTTTTTTAAACGAAGGGGTTTTTTTTAACAAAAACCGGCAACGACGAACGGCATCGGGCAGTACCTCGTCGGGGCTGCTCGGGCGGGGCTCCAGCGGGGCTCCGGTGAGGC